>NW_026652282.1:102934392-102975626 GCF_009828535.3 Hylobates moloch | reverse complement strand
GGAGGGAAAAAAGTATCATCCATAGAACAAAAAAAATTAGTAATTTCAAAAAAAACGTATTAAAATACAAACTTGGACAAGTTTAATTAAAAGAAGGTAAAAATAAACAAAAATGACAGTAAATAGTCCTGTATAATTTGCATGGGTACAGTTATATAAATATTAATGCATTGACAATGATTTGAAAGGTTATAGACCAAACCCATATGCTTATCTTTGAAGTGAATATGGGGACGAAGATTTAGGGGAGGTTATCAAAGGAGACTACCATTTGGTAAGATGTTCATCCTTAATATAATAAATATGTTTACATATTAATTGCATAATAAAAAGTAATCAATGGAAACTTTAGTTTTCATTTTGGCATGTAAGGAGCTTGGAATTAATCACTTCCATCCTAACAACAAGAAAAAATCTTATCAAACAAAATCAACAATTCTTCTCAGAGCTAACCTAGAAGTGAGGTCACAAGGCAAAGTGCTATTCCCCAAATTGGAGGAACAGGCAGGTAGATAATGAGAATCACAACTCAATGGAGTAGAAGCCCAAGAGCAGACACCTCCATGGGAACCAGAACCAAGACAGGAAATCTTACACCATAATTGATAAAATGCCAGAGGCACTGTGTGGACAAATGTGAGTGTTAAAAACACTAAAGGGGCCCAGTCTGACAATAAGGGGCCCATATTTTCATGAGTTTTAATTCTAGAAGCCCTACCATGTTCTCACTGTGAAGATCAGAGAAAAATATCCTCATACTTCCAGCAGGGAGGGGCAAAAATAATAGGTAGCCATTTTGTAATACACCTAGAGCATTCTGTTCTTACCAAGGCCTGCCCTCAAAAGAAACTATTTCAGATTCAAGTATTCAATTTAAGTTTTTATTCATTTTCAGTAAATTTTGTATATGTGTAAGAAAATGGACCAATTTCATTTTTTTGCATGTGGATAATTAGTCTTCACAGCATCATTTACTTAAGAGATTATCCTTTCCCCATTATGTCTTCTTGGTGCCATTGTCGAAGATTAGTTGACCATATATGCATGGGTTTATTTCTGGGCTCTGTTCTGTTTCTTTGGTCTATGTATCTGTTTTTATTTCAGCCTCCCTAGCTAGGCTGGGGGAGTTCTCATGGATGATATCTTGAAATATGTCTTCCAAGTTGGTTCCATTTCTGTCATCTCTCTCAGGGACACCGATGAGTTGTAGATTTGGACTCTACATGATACTGTATTTCTCAGAGGTTTTTGTTCATTCCTTTTATTCTTTTTTATTATTATTATTCTTGTCTGACTGTCTTATTTCAGAAAGCCCATCTTCAAGCTCTGAGATCCTTTCCTCAGCTTGGTTTGTTTTGCTTCTAATACTTGCAATTGCATTATGAAACTCTTGTAGTGTGTGTTTCAGCTCTATCAGGTCAGTTACATTCTTATCTATACTGGCTATTTTGTCTGTCAGCTCCCATATTGTTTTATTATGATTCTTAGTTTCCTTGGATTGGGTTCCAACATTCTCATGAATCTTGATGATCTTCATTCCTACCTATATTTTGAATTTTATCCCTTTCATTTCATCCATCTCAGCTGGTTAAGAACCCTTGCTGGAGAAGTAGTGTGATAATTCAGAGGAAAGAAGATACTCTGGCTTTTGGAGTTAGTTATATGCTGGTTTCTTCTTTTCTTTCCTGGCTGATATTCCTTCAATTTTTGAAGTTGCTGTCTTTTGGATTTTTTTTCTTTTATCATATTTGATGACCTTGACTGATTTTAGTATAAGGTGGGTTCAGTTAACTGGCTTTGTTTCTGAAGATTTTAGGGGGCCAAGGCTCAGCTCAGGACTCCTGGACTGGGTTCTATAACTCTTAGGGGCAGGTATCAGGCCCTGGCTTTGTTATTTGGCTCCTGGAGATTAGGAATTTGCTGCACTGGAGGGGCTGAGGTACTCCTGGACCACTGGTCACAACACTCTGGTGGGTAGTGCCAGCCAAAGTTCTTGAAAGGGCAGTGGCAGCGGGCTCCGTCCTCATTTATGCATGCGAGGATCAGCAGCAGAGGCAGCACAGTGCGGTCCATGCTTCTTGGCTGCGACAGGGTGCTAGTGGGTGCCAGGGTGCTGGCCTCTGTGTGGGCATTTGTTGCAGGTGATGGCAGCATGGCTCAGGGTGGTGAGGTGCCCCTGCCATAGATTAGATTGTGTGTCCCTTCGTGCTTGTGGTGCTGTTGGCATGGAGGCAATGGTGCTGGTGGGTACAGGACTGTGTGTGTCTTCTGTGCACATTCACGTGGTCGGCGGTGGCTGATCAGGACGGAGTTGGGGCAGCCGTTCCTGTGCTAATTTCGCGCTGGCAGCAGTGCTGGCGCAGGAGAGGGGCACTGGCGGGAAAGGGGCTGGCGGACTTTCCTCCCAGCAATGCTCCAAAGGCAATGGTGGTGTGGCAGGGAGAGAAGGCATGGGGTGCACTCATGCTGGCAGCATTGGCACAGCATGGTCCACCTGCACACACATGCTGGGGGAGAAGGGGAGCCAAAGTCCGTTCCCGCACACACACACCAGCAAAGTGATGTGGTGGGTGGCCCTGGGTGAGTGCATGTAGGCACAGCAGCACCGGGGAAGCTGTAGCTGGAGGAGGGTGCGAGTGGGCTGGTGCGTATCCTACAGGGGATGCTCTGCTGGAGCTCTCTGCTGGTCAGGCGTGGTTCACCAGTGCAAGAGCTATGATGTGGGGCCCCCAGGAGTTATCATCCCTTGACACCGGAGGCTGTGCTCCAAGCAGGTGCAGCCACGCTGGGGACCCTGGAGAGGTCAGCCGACTAAAGAGTGCTCAGGTCTGACCGGGCCCATCTCACCAGCAAGACCACCCTGTAGAGTTCAGGTCTGACAGTTCCCCTATGTCTAAGGTCTCCTATGGGAGCAAGCCGAGCCTTGGGGCATGGGCCTCCTCGGCCATGCTCCACTACAGATCCTCCTACACCAAACCCTCTGGTCCCCACACTGATTGGAGTTCTGCACCTTCCACTTCTGTAAGCAGCTCTCCCTGTCAACTCAAGTGTCCATGGTGCTTGTGGGGTCTCCTCCTCTTGGGATTCCAGAGGCCATGGTGAGAGTTGGTTGCTCCTTGCCCCTTTAACTCACCCCTTCAACTCACCCCTTCCCACAGGAGTCATTGGGGGCCAGGAGTAAGTCCCAGTGTGCGGTAACCCTTTGTAGGATTCCCAGCTTCCTTCTCTTCAGCCCAGCATCTGTGTCTTCCCTCCATCCACTCTCAATGCCTTCCCTCTGAAAATCTTCTAGGAGTGTGCAGGTCTTCACAATGTCCCAGTCCCTTGGTGGCAGATGTTTCTCCTGGATGTGTCTAGCCAGCCATCTTGCTTATCTCTGAGAGTAGGTCTTATCTGCCATCACACTATGCATACACACACACACACACGAAACAATAGTAACTATGTGTGGTAATGAATGTGTAATTAATTTCATTGTGGTCATTTCACAATGTATGTGTATATCAGACAATCACATTGTAAACTGTGTGTGTGTGTGTATATATATATACATATAATTTTTATTTGTCAATTACATGTCAACAAAGGTAGGGAGAAAAAAACACTAAACAATTTCACTGGAATCGTTCAGAACTCTAACTGACCTAAAGGAAGGGAAATATCCAAGTCCAGTGTATTTTTCACCTCTTAAGTGGGACAGGATGGTTCCCAAATGACTTTCTTGTTTCACCTAAGTGGTGTAAAATCTTTCTTTGAGAAGAACTTGTGAAGGTCATAGCCCAGTGGCACAGGCTAACTAAAAGACTGAGACCTGATCATAGAACTAGAGAACACATCCCCTTTAGCCCTTACAGTTTTTTAAATAAATTACCTCAAATGGATTATAAACCTAAATGTAAAATGAAAAACTTTCAAAATTCTAGTATATAATTGTTATGACATGAGCTGTTTCTCCCAAAATTCATATGTTATGGCCCTAACATCCAATGTGACTATATTTGGGTTAAGGAAGTAATTAAAGTTAATTGAGGACATAATGGTGAGGTCCTGCTAGGATTAATGTTCTTATAAGATGAGACACTAGAGAGCTTGCTCTCTTTCCCTGTCTAGTGAGGACTCAGCAAGAATGTGCCATCTACAAGCCAGGAAGAAAGCCATCACAAGGAACACAACCATGCTGGAACCCTGAATTTAGACTTCCAGCTTCCAGACTGTGAGAAAATAAATTTCTCTTGCTTAAGCCAACCAGTGTTTGGTATTTTTATATGGTACCTAAAGCTGACTAATACAAAACACAGAAAAAAATCCAGGTGATCTTGACAAAATAACTTTTTAGATATAACAACACCTAAACCATGATCCACGAAAGAAAACACTGATAAGTTGAACTTATAGTTAAAATTACAAACTTCTGCTCTGTGAAAGCCACCTTAAAAGAATAAAAATAATTTATCAGTTCTAACAGTCTTTAGGTTTTCCAAATATAAAATCATATCATCTGCAAACAAAGAAAGTTTGCCTTCTTCCACTCCAATTTGGATGTATTTTATTTTTTTCTCTTGTTGATTTCCCTAGCTAGGTCTTCCACTGCTATGTTGAATCATAGTTGGTGAAAGTGGCATCCTTGTGATGTTCCAGATATTACAGAAATGGCTTTCAGTTTTTCCCAATTCAGTATGATAATAGCTGTAGGTCTGTCATACATAGCTTTTATTATGTTGAGGTATGTTCAATACCTACTATGTGCTCACAAAAATTAAAAATTAGGTCCAGTGTGGTGGCTTATGACTGTAATCTTAGCAGTTTGGGAGGCCAAGGTGGGCAGACGGCTTGAGTCTGGAAGTTTGAGACCAGCCTGGACAACATGGCGGGACCTTGTATCTATTTAAAAAATATATTTAAAAAAATTAGCTGGGCATGGTGAGATGTGCCTGTAGTTCCAGTTACTGGAGAGGCTGAGGTGGGAGGATTCCCTTGAGCCTGGGAGATTGAGACTGCAGTGAGCCAAGATCACACCACTGCATTCCAGCCTGGGGGACAGAATGAGACCCTGTTTCAAAAATAATTTTAAAAAAAGAATGAAAAGACTACCTGCATACTGGGAAAAATTCTTTGTAAAACACATGACTGAAAAAGGACTGCTATACAAAACATATAAATAACTCTTAAAATTTAACAGTAAGAAAACAAATGTCTAACTTTAAAATGGGCAAAATCTGAACAGACATGTCACCAAAGACTATATACAAATGGCAAATAAGTATATACAATAACGCTAAGCATCCTAAGTCATTAGTAAATTGTAAACTAAAACAATAATGAGATATCATTACATACCTGTTAGAATGGCTACAATCAAATGCATTGGCAACACCAAATGCTGACAATGATGTGGAACAACATGAAGTAGCATTTATTACTGGTGGGAATGCAAAATGGTAAAGTCATTTTGGAAGACAGATGGGAAGTTTCTTTAAAAAGAAAACATATCTTTACCATATCAGTCATGCTCCTTGGCATATATCCAAATGAGTTGAAAAGCTCATGTCCACATAAAGTTCTGCACTAGCATATTTATAGCCACTTTATTCATAATTGCCAAAACCTAGAAGTAATAAGATGCCTTTCAATGGTCGAATGGATAAACTGTGGTATATCCATAAAATAAATAATTATTCAGTGACAAAAAGAGCTAACAAGCCGCAAAAAAACATGGAGGAAACTTAATGGATATTATGAAAGGAAATAAGCCAACTTGAAAAGCAAACATACTATATTATTTCAACTACATGATACTCAGAAAACAGCAAGACTAGAGAGAGAGTAAAAAGAACAGCTGTTACCAGGCATTTGCAGGGAAGGAAGGAGGAAGGAATAAATAGGTGGAACAGAGGAGACTTTTAGGATAGTGAAACTATTCTGTATGATACCATAACGGTGAATACGTGATGTCTCATACGTTTATCAAAACCTATAGAATGTACAACTCAAAGAGTAAACCCTAATGTAACCTATGGAGTTTAGTTAATAATTTATCAATATTGTCTCATCAGTTTTGACATATGTACCGCACTAATGCAAGCTGTTAATAGCAGGTAAAATTGGGGAAGAGGGAAATTGAGAGGCATAGGTAGAAATTAAATATATAAATAATATAATCTAGTCTAAGAATCCAGAAGAATTTCCCAAAAAGCAAAAAGGTAAAAATTATCAAGATAGTAGATTATGAAAAGAACACCAGTAGAAGAATCAGCAAGTATGAAATATTGAAAGAGAGAAACATTGTGTATTCCATCACAAAGGAAGATGTTTACAGTATAATGAATAAGAGAATTCTTGAGGAATTTTGGCAAGAAATGAAACTGGAGAGGCAGGCAGTGTCTTGAAAGCTGAGGTATTTGTAAGCAATGTTTAGGATTTCAGACTTTATCCTAAGGGTAATGGGAAAGAATGGAAAAGATCTATAAGTATATTTTCCTTTTAAGAAGATAACTCTAACTCCAGTATGGAAAATGAATTGGAAGGAAGCAAAAGTGGACACAGTCAAACAAGTTAGAAAGTTAGTGGGCTAAGGCAAAAGATTCTCGCATGTGGAATAAATTCTACTCCATGTGACTGTATCATTTGCAGCTCTAAATTCTCATGGTGACTCAGGGACATGAAAATCCTTTAGCTCTGTTTCATAAAATGTTGGATTTTCTTATTTGTGTAAATGTCTGGGTAAGCTTGTGGACCCTTTTTCTTCAAATATGCTCTATAACCATTAAAGTGTGTGTTAACATTTTTCTGTCAATCACATCACTGACGTGGAAACACACAAAGACATTAAGAAATACAAATAAATTCTCATTAAGCAAAAAATCATATGTGTTATATTATTTAACTACAGTGCAATAAAACTGTGAAAGTAGGGGTATTATTTTAAAATTTAAAAATGAATGGAACTATGACAGGGTAGTCTATTATTATGTTAATCTTTGTTTTATATTTGTAGCTGTTAAAAAAGTAAAAGAATTCTTGCTCTGTAGATTTTTCCTTCTTCTATTTTAAGAGTTAGTAAGGCCTTGGCTCCCTTTTCTTACACTTTTGATGTATCCAAAATACAAGTCGCTTAAAGACAATACAGATTATAGATTTTTTTTTTTTTTGAAACGGAGTCTTGCTCTGTCGCCCAGGCTGGAGTGCAGTGGCGTGATCTCGGCTGTCGACTCACGGCAATCTCCGCCTGCAGGGTGCAAGTGATTCTCCTGCCTCAGCCTCCCAAGTAGCTGGGCACATGCCACCACGCCTGACTAATTTTTTGTATTTTTAGTAGAGACAGGGTTTTACTGTGTTAGCCAGGATGGTCTCAATCTCCTGACGTCATGATCCACTCGCCTCAGCCTCCCAAAGTGCTGGGATTTCAAGCACGAGCCACTGTGCCCGGCCTACAGATTTTCTAAATATCCTTTAGAAAGAGGTACTAGAGAGAGTGAGAAAGAGAAGAAGAAGGAGAGGAAGAAGAAGAAGAGCAGGAGGAGGAGGAAGGGGGAGGAAGAAGGAGGAAGAAGTAGTAGTAGTGGGGGGCAAGGAGAGGAGGAGGATGTGGAAGAGAAGGAGAAAGAGAAAGAGAGAGAGAGACAGCAAGAGAGGGAGAGAACAAGCCTGAAAAAAAGACATGATAAGCGCTGGAGAGAGTGAAGATTTTCCTAGACTCAGGAGGACTGGGAAGTTTGTGATTTTATGAATCATTGGCAACTGTGAAGATTGCAAGATATCTAAAGCCATGGTTTTTAGATTTGGAAAATGATCCTGTTTTTAAAAAGTGCACTGAATCAAGAAAGCCACCAATATACATGGAATCATAGAGATTTGAACAATTAAGCAGCAGCCGCAGCAGCAGCCAAACTCCAGAAGGGCCTTCACAAATGTCTCATTTGATATATTGCTGGCATCTTTTGTAACTCAGGATGGATTTGGGAGTATTAGCCCTGATTAAGACTGAATTTGTAATCTCTCTTAAATTCAACAAAATTCAGGTTTGGGTTTTATATCAGTTTCGTAGGGATGTCATATCAAAGTACTACAAACTAGGTAGCTTAAAACAACAGGAATGTGTTATTTCACCATTCCAGGAATCTGAAATCAAGGTATCAGCATAATCATGCTCCCTCTAAAAACTCTAGGGAAGATTTCTTCATTGCCTCTTCCAGCTTTGGATGGTTGCTGGCAATCCTTGGCATTCCTTGCTTGTGGTAGTATAACTCCAGTCTCTCCCTCCATCTTCCCATTGCTTTCCCTCTCATGTGTCTCCTCTGTGTCTCAGTGTCCAATATTCCTCTCTATTATCTTACAAAGATACCATTCACTGGATGAGTGCCTGCTTGACCTCATCATAACTGGATTACATCTACAAAAGACCCTATTTCCAAAGAAGGTCACATTCACAGAAACTGGACAATAGAACTTTGAGTATATCCCTTTTAGGGAGGGGCAAAATTCAACACATAGCTGTCAACCCTTAACTCCCACACAAATTTTTATCTTTCTTTAATGCCTTAAACCATTTCAGCATAAACTCTAAGTCCCAAATCTCATCTAAATATTATCAACTCAGAAAGACTTAAATCTAATTTTCTGAATCATCTAAATCAGGTATTAGTAATACACTTGGTGTGGTCCATCCTGAGGTAAATTTCCTCTTTTACTGTGGGGCTGTGTAAACAAGTTAACTGCTTCCAAAATACAATAGTGGGAAAGAAATATGATAAATTTCCCCACTATAAAAGGGAGAAATCAAAAGCAATAAAGGGATTATGGGTCCTATGAAATATAAAACTGAGTAAGGCAAACTCCAATAAGTTTCCCAACCTGAGAATAATCCTCTGTGGTTTGAAACTCCAGACTCTGGGCCTACAGATGCCCCATTGTCCCCAGTGACCTTTTTTTTTTAAGTTTCTTTTTATTAATTTAAAAAAAATTTTGAGGGTACATAGTAGGTGCATATATTTATAGGGTACATGAGAAGTTTTGATATAGGCATGTTATGTGAAATAAACACATCATGGAGAATGAGGTATCCATCCCCTTAAGCAGGGGGCAATAAGATCCACGGACCTCTAAACCACACTCAGAGTTATTCATCCCTTTTCTTGAAAGATGAGAGATGTTTGCAGTCAAGCAGCTTTATTGGTCTGTTTTCCTCATGCAGTATTTCAGAGGTTGCACAGCCTTCCTTCGTTTCATGCCATCTCTGTTTCCTTCAGTCCAAGCTGGCAGCGTATGTAGTGGTATAACATTCTAATATTCCACGTGCATCTTTCATGTATTTCAAAATATCCCATGCCATTAGACATGAGCATTTTCCACATATCTTTCCTGGATAACCCTATTTCTTTTCTTGGCTTTCTGCAGAGGTGGTTAATTGGATCCAGGTGTCACACGCCTAATCTCTAAAGTAGAAAGTTATCCTACTACACTGTTGTTCTCTAAAGAGCATGTCTTAACAGCTTTTGCAATATAAATGGCTGAAAATTGTTTAAATCATCAAATTCTACTTGTTTTTTTTCCTCAATTTTCTCTTTCCTCTTACATTTTGCCACAAGCAGCAAGAAGAAACCAGACCCCTCCTTCCACCTTCCACTTGGACATTTTCTCAGGTAAGTATTCAAGTTTATCAATTACAAGTTTTACTTTCCATCCAACAGAAGAAGACAATTCAGGCATATTTTCCGACTTTTTATAACAAGGATTACCTTTCTTCCAGTGTCTAATAGCATGTTTCTCATTTCCATTTGAGAACTTACCAGAAGCATTTTAACCTCCATATTTTCAACAAATATAGAGGCATTTCTATGATCTACCTCAATTTTTTTCCAGTCTCTACTCATGACCCAAATCCAAAGCCATTTCTACATTTTTAAGTATTTGTCATAGCAGCATACCATTTCTTGGTACCAAAATCTGTGTTAGTTTCCTAGAGCTTCCATAACAAATTAGCAAAAATAGCGTGGCTTAAAACAACAGAAATCAATCCTTTCCTAGTTCTAGAGGCTAGAAGTCTGACATCGAGTTGTTTTCAGGGCATACTCCCTCTGAAGGTCCTACGGGAGATACCTTCCTTGCCTCATCTAGCTTCTGGTGATTGCTAGCAATCCTTGGCATTCCTCAGCTGGTGGTAGCATAAATTCTGTCTTTGCCTCCATCTTCCCATGCCCTTCCTTCCTGTGTCTCAGTGTCCAAATCTCCTTCTTTATTTCATAACACAACAATCACTGGATGAGGACCCGTCCTAATTCAGTATGACCTCATCTTAATTTGATTACACATGGAAAGATCTTATTTCCAAATAAGGTTACAATCACAGATATTAGGAGTTAAGACTTCAACATATATTTTTAGAGTACACAATTGAATCCACAATAGACTTGGATTTAAATTTTATTTAAGGGAATAAATTATGTGACATTTTCTAAAGACTTATATTTATAGAATAAGATATATCATTACAGAACCAAAAATTATACTGCTAAGTAACTCTTAGGTTAAAAAGGAAATCAAAATTATAGGGTAGAAAAATTGTGACCGTTAGACACCAAATGTATGGGGTACAGCTAATGTTGTACTCAAAATCTATAGACTGAAATATGTTTTTTTAAAAATGAACAAGAATAAAAATAATTAAACTGGCATTAAATTGAAGTTAGAAAGAATACAGCAAAAAGTGTAAGATCCCATGCAATCAGGACAGGCTCCATGGGTATGTGACTTATGCAATTGCACACAGTCTTGTTCTCAAAACATTTGCTGTAAAGCTTCTGCTGCTGCTGTCTGGATATTCTTAATTATACCTGTGAACTTGGGTTTTATACCTGAAACTCTGTGGGACAATGGAGCATGTGCGTGAGATATGCAATACGTATTTCCCCTACTGCTCCCTGCCATCTCATTTGCATATAGCATTTATAATGATAAGTCTATGAGTACAAAATTCCAGTGGGTCCATGATGTGTGACATTTCAGCAAGACTCCAAGTGAGTATAAGCTAAGTGTGTCATACCTGTGTCTAAGTAAACACGGGGCCTAATAACCCCTAGAGGCCAGGATTTTGGTGTCAACCAGAACTTACTCCAAATGCAGAAAAAAACAATGGAATTCTGAGAATAGAAAATAACCAAAGGATCCTGTTTGTGTTACTTCTCTGTGTGAGCCAAATATATTGAAAATTATGAAAGAAAGAAAGAAAGGAAAAGATAAAGCAACGTATTATTATTTTTTACTTATTGCTTCCTACTCATCAGTAAGTCATCGGTAGAGAGTGTTTGTAGAAAGTGCATATGTGGAAAAACTGAAACAAAAACAGTTCAGTCAGTTTATGCAGCATTTTCACTATTGGAGTATGCAGGTATGAGCTAAAAAAATATATATTGTATAATTTTAGTGATTTCACATATGGTTTAAATGCTATTTGCACTTAAAATTGGCATTTTGTAATATAAAGATGAACTTTAATATTTATGTTAATAAGTTAAGATTTTAATTCCTCTTTACATAGAATGACATTAAATAGCTGTACTAGTCATGGTTCTCTAGAGGGACAGGACTAATAGAATAGATGTATATATGAAAGCGAGTTTATTAAGGAGTATTGACTCACACAATCACAAGGTGAAGTCCCACAAAAGGCCATCTACAAGATGAGGAGCAAGGAAGCCAGTCCTAGTCCCAAAACCTCAGGACAAAGGCATGGGCAAGGACTTCATGTCTAAAACACAAAAAGCAATGGCAACAAAAGCCAAAATTGACAAATGGGATCTAATTAAACTAAAGAGCTTCTGCACAGCAAAAGAAACTACCATCAGAGTGAACAGGCAATCTACAGAATGGGAGAAAATTTTGCAATCTACTCATCTGATAAAAGGCTAACATCCAGAATCTACAAAGAACTCAAACAAATTTACAAGGAAAAAAAAAACAACTCCATCAAAAAGTGGGCAAAGGATATGAACAGACACTTCTCAAAAGAAGACATTTATGCAGCCGACACATGAAAAAATGCTCATCATTACTGGCCATCAGAAAAATGCAAATCAAAACCACAATGAGAAACCATCTCACACGAGTTAGAATGGTGATCATTAAAAAGTCAGGAAACAACAGGTGCTGGAGAGGATGTGGAGAAATAGGAACACTTTCACACTGTTGGTGGGACTGTAAACCAGTTCAACCATTGTGGAAGACAGTGTGGTGATTCCTCAAGGATCTAGAACTAAAAATATCATTTGACCCAGCCATCCCATTATTGGGTATATACCCAAAGGATTATAAATCATGCTGCTATAAAGACACATGCACACATATGTTTATTGCGACACTATTCACAATAGCAAAGACTTGGAACTAAGCCAAATGTCCATCAATGATAGACTGGATTAAGAAAATGTGGCACATATACACCATGGAATACTATGCAGCCATAAAAAAGGATGAGTTCATGTCCTTTGTAGGGACATGGATGAAGCTGGAAACCATCATTCTCAGCAAACTATCGCAAGGGCAAAAAACCAAACACCGCATGTTCTCACTCATAGGTGGGAATTGAACAATGAGAACACTTGGACAGAGGAAGGGGAACATCACATACTGGGGCCTTTCGTGGGGTGGGGGGAGTGGGGAGGGATAACATTAGGAGATATACTTAATGTACATGACGAGTTAATGGGTGCAGCACACCAACATGGCACATGTATACATATGTAACAAACCTGCACATTGTGTACATGTACCCTAGAACTTTATTTTAAAAAAAGTAGGAAAGCAGATAGTGCAGCCTTCAGTCTGTGGCAGAAGGCCCTAGAGCCCCTGACAAACCACTGGTCTAAGTCCAAGAGTCCAAAAGCTGAAGAACTTCTCTTTAAAATCAGAACAGGTTGTTACAAAATGGAGAAAACTCATGGAAAAATAAGAGTTCCTGGAATTTAAAAATAAACTCACAATTTTAAAAGTTAAAAATGTTAGAAGAAAAGTCAAAGATATTTCCTGGAAGTTTAAATACCAATGAAAACAAAAACAATAAAAATTGGACAATGAGCAATATCAAATTCTTTTAAGTTAAAAGATTAATACAGGAAGTATAACATTCTATTAGTAGAATTACCTCATATTTTTAAAAAATTAAGAAAATGGTTGAAAATTACCAAATAAATAAAAATATTTCATAAACTTAAAAGACGTTAGTCACCTAAAGGAAATATCCAACAGAGTATTAACAAAAGGACTGGGAAAAGGTCTACACCAAAATCTCAATATTGTGAAATTTTGGAACACTGGATATAAAAAAAAAAGATCCTAAAAGGAATGAGAGGCAGAATAGCATCAAAGTTCTCAAGTGTAATACTAGAAACTAGAAGAAAATTAAATAATGCCATTAACATTCTGATAGTACCATTCCCCTAGTTCAAGTTTCAGAATAGTGTAAAGAGATTTTCAAATGTGTAATGGCTCAAAACTTTACCGTCTGCATTTCTTTTCACAGACTACTGTTAAATTTGCTCCATGAAAATGAGGAAATAGTTAGTTACTAAAAACAGAATAGGCATGTGATTCAGAAAACTTGAGGTACAACATAGGAGGTGAATGAAAGTACTGCTAGAATGATGGGTCTTCAGTATACCCAGAGATAAATGATTCTGGAATAGTGTAGAAGAATGCAGAATTTAAGAAGGAAAAATGGTCTCCAGGGAAAGAATAGAAATGCCACATTAAACTATGCATTTGATTTTTTAGAATATTAATATGCATTTCACATACCTGTTGGAACAATTAGTGAAAATTCATTAGTGAGAAAACAAGATAATTATTAGTTGCACAAAAATTCAAAAGTTGTGTAAAAGAAATTCATAACATAACAGTGGTCAGATTAGCAGTTAATGATATTGACATAGACATAATAATATAAATAAAAATTTTATTGAAAATTATAATTGTATTTGGAAGATGGAAGAATAAAATATTTGAATGGTGTTATAGAGTTAAATGTTTCTATACCATCACAAGGAAACAAGTATATATAATTTCTAAAGTTATGAAATGAAAATAGTGTAAGCATACTACTTTGAAATGTGGAAGTGATACTAGGAGAAAAACCTTAAACGATTTAAAATTGTTATATTTAGAGAACAGGGCTGAAGAGGGGGGATGTTTGATGCAGGCTCCTGTTGTTATTCCCTGAAACTCTTTTTGTGCCTCGTAATTTTTTTTTATTATACTTTAAGTTTTAGGGTACATGTGCACAACGTGCAGGTTTGTTACATGTGTATACATGTGCCATGTTGGTGTGCTGCACCTATTAACTCGTCATTTACATTAGGTGTATCTCCTAATGCTTTCCCTCCCCCCTCCCCCGACCCCACGACAGGCCCCTGTGTGTGATGTTCCCCTCCCGTCCAACTGTTCTCATTGTTCAGTTCCCACGTATGAGTGAGAACACGCGGTGTTTGGTTTTTTGTCCTTGCGATAGTTTACTGAGAATGATGGTTTCCAGCTTCATCCATGTCCCTACAAAGGACATGAACTCATCCTTTTTTATGGCTGCATAATATTCCATGGTGTATATGTGCCACGTTTTCTTAATCCAGTCTATCATTGTTGGACATTTGGCTTGGTTCCAAGTCTTTGCTATTGTGAATAGTGTCGCAATAAACATACGTGTGCATGTGTCTTTATAGCAGCATGATTTACAATCCTTTGGGTATATACCCAGTAATAGGATGGCTGGGTCAAATGGTATTTCTAGTTCTAGATCCCTGATGAATCGCCACACTGACTTCCACAATGGTTGAACTAGTTTACAGTCCCACCAACAGTGTAAAAGTGTTCCTATTTCTCCACATCCTCTCCAGCACCTGTTGTTTCCTGACTTTTTAATGATCGCCATTCTAACTGATGTGAGATGGTATCTCACTGTGGTTTTGATTTGCATTTCTCTGATGGCCAGTGATGATGAGCATTTTTTCATGTGTCTTTTGGCTGCATAAATGCCATCCCCATCAAGCTACCAATGACTTTCTTCGCAGAATTGGAAAAAACTACTTTAAAGTTCATATGGAACCAAAAAAGAGCCCGCATCGCCAAGTCAATCCTAAGCCAAAAGAACAAAGCTGGAGGCATCACGCTACCTGACTTCAAACTATACTACAAGGCTACAGTAACCAAAACAGCATGGTACTGGTGTTATAGACCATGGAACAGAGATATAGACCAATGGAACAGAACAGAGCCCTCAGAAATAATGCCGCATATCTACAACTATCTGATCTTTGACAAACGTGACAGAAACAAGCAATGGAGAAAGGATTCCCTATTTAATAAATGGTGCTGGGAAAACTGGCTAGCCATATGTAGAAAGCTGAAACTGGATCCCTTCCTTATACCTTATACAAAAATTAATTCAAGATGGATTAAAGACTTAAATGGCAGACCTAAAACCATAAAAACCCTAGAAGAAAACCTAGGCAATACCATTCAGGACATAGGCATGGGCAAGGACTTCATGTCTAAAACACCAAAAGCAATGGCAACAAAAGCCAAAATTGACAAATGGGATCTCATTAAACTAAAGAGCTTCTGCACAGCAAAAGAAACTACCATCAGAGTGAACAGGCAACCTACAGAATGGGAGAAAATTTTTGCAACCTACTCATCTGACAAAGGGCTAATATCCAGAATCTACAATGAACTCAAACAAATTTACAAGAAAAAAACAAACAACCCCATCAAAAAGTGGGCAAAGGATATGTGCCATGTAATCTTTTTAAAAATCTATATTTATGTATTATTATGATAAAATAAATGCTAATTAATAAAATTAGAGGAGAAAATACAAGTGCTCAACTCCATTCTAATTAAAACAACTTATTTAGTCAATTATTTCACTGGGAAATATATACGACTAAATTAACTTTAAAAAAGTATAAAATTATACCAACATCCATGAAAGCAACTGAAAAATTTTTCAAAGAATTACCTCTAAGAATGACACTAGTTTGCAACAGTGTTACATAGGCTATTTCAAACTTCAAACTAAGAGATACTCTTACTTCATCCAAAATGTTACAAAGTACAGGACAAAAAGATAAAAGCTTAAAATTATTTTTAACAAGCTGGTATATCTGATGTACACTGTCACAAAAAGAATCAAAATACTGATAAATTTCACTAAGAAACATAACATGAAAATCCCAAATATCTAACAAATCAATCTAGTCACATATTAACAAAAAAAATCAAACATGTTAGCCAAACTGATTTTATCACAGGAAATAATAGATGAGTTAGAATTAGAAAATCTTTAACCTACTCTTTATACTATTGTATTTTAATAAAGAACCATATGAGTCTTGACAGTTGCTAAAGGGCATTTGATAAACTTCAACACCAATTTCTGACAGAAAACACTCTTAGTGAAGTGAAAATTGGAGAAAGCTTCTTTATCATGTTAAGAATGTATAAGGGAAATGAGTAGCTATTTGTCCCAGTGGTAAAATAGAGGAACAGGTTTGTAAAATTCAGTCATGTGCTGCCATTTTCTATCCACATTCACTAACTTGTAAAATTCAACGATGAAACTTACCTTTACAGCTGAGTTGCAACAGGCCTAAGAATCCCTCTTAATCCAGTACGTTAAGTAGATAAAACCAGTATACAGCATTTGCCACAGGAGGTGAAACCTGTTTCATCTATCAGAGCACCAAAAGCATTCCTAACAAAATATGGAGCAAAATGGTGCTTGTATATCACAATCGTTATTGAACAATGTATTAACCTATACAAAATCATGCTAAAATATTAAATTCTATGGATTGAATAGAATAAAAATAACCAGTTCAATTTAAATGAGAAACATTTACTGTGAGAAATAAAAATATATTAAAGAAATTGACATCCATTATTTTCTTAGAAAGAAAAACGCAAAGATTAGATGATACATGTTATTCAAATTTTCACGGGGATTGTGGAGAGTAGGAAAAGTCTTGATAAAATAATTCTAATGATCATCTATAGCAGAGACAAGACAGTATAATGAAAAATTATAAAAACATTACTGAAATGAGACTTTATTGATGATAGATATTACCTATAAAAGTAGAATAATTAAAACATTGTGCTAATCTTACTAGAATAGACTCACTGGCCATAAAAAAGTAATAGAAGGCACAGGAACATGAGTCTATATTTAATTAAGATTAAAGTGGTGTTCTAATGCAGTGGGAAAAGAGAACATTATTTTTGGCTTTGGAGTCATAAGGTCTCTCTTACAACTACTGAACTGTGCCATTGTAGTGCAAAAGTAGCCATAGACAATATGTAAACAAATGAGTGGGACAATAAAACATTAGTTACAAAACAGTCAGCAGGTACCAGAAGGCATGAAAATGTCAGAATGGGAAATTCCAAGGACCCATCATTTCAAAGGAACACTAAAAAATCTGGTAAAACTGTCACAATAAACTGTCAGAACTCTGAAAAAATAGTCAAAGGCTTACAAAAACCAAGTAAATGCTTAATCAAGAAAAATAAGACTGAAACTCAGAAGAAGAGCTTTGTAATACTTTATCTTACTTTGCCTCACACCTCAGCCCCCAGCATTGTGGCAGTTTGTGTTCCCAGTGTGGGCTTGTGATTCTAGAGAGAGAAAGGTGGACCTTATTCTCAAAGTGCTAGAACAAGTGAACATCCACATTAAAAAAAAAAAAAAAATGAAGGTAGACACAGACCTTAATCTTTTCACAAAATTAACTCAAAATGTGTTAGAGACCTAAATGTAAGATGAAAAAACTTCAAAGCTTCTAGAAGATAAGATAGGGGAAAATCCAGGTGATCCTGGGTTTAAACAAGACTTCTTAGATAAAACATTGTAAGCATAATCCATGAAAAAAAGTTGACAATTTGAGCTTCATTAAAATGTAAAAATTTAAAAATCTGTTCTGTGAAAGACACTCTTAAGAGAATGAGTAAGACAAGCCACCAACTACAAGAAAATATTTGAAAAATACATATATGATAAAGAACTTTTATCTAAAATACACAAAGGACATTTAAAACCATAATAAAAACTCAAGCAGCCCAATTAAAAATGGAAAAAAAAATCTTAACAGACCCCTACCAAAGAAGATATAATGATGACCAAAAAAAAGTATACGAAAAGAAATTCAACAATATATGCCACTGGGGAATTGACAGTCAAGACAGCAATGAGATACTAGAACACACCTATTAAGTAGAATGGCAAATACGTGAGAGCACTACAAACAAAAGCTGACTAGGATGTGACACAACAGAAATTCTCGTTCACTCCTGGTGGGTATGCAAAATCACCATGTTGGCCAGGCTCCTCTCGAACTTTCATCCTCAAGTGATCCGCCTGCCTCAGGCTCCCAAATGATTTTTTATTAATAGGAAAAGCGATACTCAAAGACCGTCAACTAGTGCCTTAGAGTATACTATAAATTTAAGGGTCCTTCCAACTTAGATTAATATAGCAGAGTTCTATGAGCTCAGATACTTTTATTTCTGCAAGCATATTCGCTCACTATAGTTTCTTTGTCCTGCACCTATTTGGCACAGTACTGAGGCATGAAGTAGTTATAAAATATACCAGTTGTTATAAACAAATGAGGGCCAAAACATCTTGCATAGGCTTATTTCACATATTGTCTCTCATCATCCCAATAGCAATTCCCTAAAAGAAATGACACAAAATCACTAATTCTCTCAAAATAGGCCTTTTAAGTCAATTATAATCCAATCTCCTCATAGTACAGTTGAGAAAATTGAGATCTAAGAAAGGGAAGAGATTTCTTAAAGTTCTTTAAGATAAATAATGTCCGATCCAGGACTGACAC
Organism: Hylobates moloch; assembly: GCF_009828535.3. NCBI lineage: Eukaryota > Metazoa > Chordata > Mammalia > Primates > Hylobatidae > Hylobates > Hylobates moloch. The sequence continues at coordinate 102,956,745 of NW_026652282.1, read as the reverse complement.
TCCCAATCCGGTGCTCTTTTTGTTTTACCATACTACCGAGCATACATGTAGGAAATACCAGAAACACGGGAGATTATCTTTTTTGTTCCTGGATTTTAAACTGTATAAATGTAGAGCCTAGTTGTCTTCACAGAGATTGAAATAAATCAATTTTAAATTAAGAAAACAAGAAGGTGATAAATACAAACAAAAGAAGAAATTCATTAATGAAGTTGTTATTGGACAAGATCAATTTATTTCATTTGTAGGTGGAAACCCCTTATAGGGCTATAAAATAAGTTTTTTGGGTCACAAGCAGAGTTTTAATAGAATAGGATAGAATATAAAATATCAGAAAGCCTCACATTAGTAAAGGTGTTTTAGGAAATACTTTCAGTTATGCATATGTTTATACATGTGTTGAAATATAAACTGTATCACTTACTGCACATCAGATAAAAAATATTTAAAAATTATCTACATGACTGTTTTTGGTTCTAAACAGCAAAAGAGAATAAATTGTTATGAGAACAAGGAAAGAAATTCTTATGTTGCAGTTGCCATCAGAGTGGAATTATTTAATCTTAATGTCTATTGAAGAAAAGCTCTGCCTGGTCTTTACCTGCACTTCTTTGGCATAGCTACAGTATCCAAATAATGCTCAGCCACCTCCCACTTCCCAAACTCAAACTAGAGACTCTCGAAAGAATACAAAATGACATCACCACTGCTCTAACAGGCAGCTGAGCTCCACTTGACAAGTTTCAAAGAAAACGCTGACAAAAGCAAGATACCTTCCCAGCTGCTGGGAAGAAGCAGCGCCCAAAGAACAGAGGGAAACTCTGTGCCAAGCAATGGGGCATAGGTTTCTGCTGATGGCAAAGAACATTAGAGGTGAGCCATTCAATCATAGCGGAGTTGACATTCCCTGGAGCAAAGGAAACTCCTGAAGGAAAAAAGGCAGAGATCCCATCTATTTGTTTCAGCTGTGCTAGTGACTTAGAAAAATATTTTCAGACTTTCCTTGGTGAGTGTATGTATGATTTCTACCCTTGTCCCCCGATTTTAACTGTGAAATTTCTGCACAAGGCTATAGATACAGAGAATAATAAAACAAAATTAAGAAGAGAGACTAGGACAATACTTAGGACTCAGTTGCAGTAGTTCTGAGCAGATGTGACATGGATAGACTAACTCTGAGTATTTTTTGCAGTGGATGATAACAAATTCTACATCAATAACGCTGAGATATTGTCTGAAACATTTTCAGGAAATTACAGCTGATACAAGAGATCATACTGAACTCAAAAAGCTGATTTTATATGTAAATTTTCTTTTCTAGTTTATAACATCCTTCATTTACAATGCCATAGTGGCAGATAGGGTGGGTACTGTGTCCTACTGAATCCTGCCCCCAATTCCAGCATTCAGCAAATAGGAAGGGAATTTATTTGATATGAAAAGTGAGGGTGGGTATTGGGGTCAACTGCAAGTTCACAGATAAACAAACATAGGAATAAGAGATTACAGTAAGGCAACCTGTTGGCCAGGGTATAGCCAGTCATCTTACTGAGTACTTAGTGCCGTTAGACAGGGAGAAGGGCCTACGCTAACAGTGAGGAAAAACCTAGGACAGTCTCAGCCAGTCATTATATATTAAATGGCCCTCCCTAGTCTTGTTTCCCACTGATCTTTGTGAGCCTCTCTGCATACCTTTCTATTTCAATGGCCTTTTTTTTCCTTTCAGGTTTCATTAATGAGTAACAGGAAACAAACTCTGTTACAGGGTCATGCAATATCTCCACATAAAATTTTTCTGCTAGAAAATAGTCTGCTACCGATTTAAATATCTTTCCACTCATGTTAGAAAACGCAGGTGTTCAGGAGCTTCAGGAAATGTTTGCCATTTATCAGAATCCAAACTTACTTATTCTCTCTTCTATTCCCTCATATATTGAAGGATATGTATTAATTTTATAAACTAGTTCCAGCTAAAAAGGAAATAAATTTAGGCATACTCTAATATGTGTTCCAAAGTTCTCAAAGTTCTCTATCATGCCTTAACACATCTCTTCATTGCTTTAACTCTAATATTGCATATCTATGACTATAGCAAAATTAAAATTATGAAAGTTATATTTCCTATCAAAATTTTAAAATTCAGAATTTTTGATCCTTAGATTCACTGTTCCCTTAGTGGGTTTCCCGCACTATTCCTGGCAGAGTTGCTCTCCCTTTCTTTCCTACTCTTTCCAGAGTGCCTGATATTTTGAGATTATTGGAACTCAATCTGATGAAGGTCTACTCCAACTGCATATACAGTCTGGACTTAGAAATTCATCTCTATTACCAAGAAGTTTTCATTAGTTCTAACAAGAGGGTTAAGTATATATTTTGTTGCTATTACAATGTGATGGTTTTTAGACAGTGATAAAACCAAGGAGTGGTTGGGGTGAGTGTTAAGTACTCCAAAATCTCCATTAGTGCTTCCTAAAGCTATTTCAAATAAGAATAAGTAGATAGAGTAAGTAAAAAACAATATGAGTCCCCTGTGAATGCAACTGTAGTTCGAGATCAGCCTGACCAACATGGTGAAACCCCATCTGTCCTAAAAATACAAAATTAGCTGGGCGTGGTGGCGCATGCCTGTAATCCCAGCTACTCGGAAGGCTGAGGCAGGAGAATCACTTGAACCCGGGAGGTGGAGGTTGCAGTGAGCCGAAATTGCGCCATTGCACTCCAGCCTGGGCTACAAGAGCAAAACACCATCTCAAAAAAACAAAACAAAACAAAACAAAACAAAACAAAAAAAGACAAATCCTTCAGTCTACCTTCCAACCATATGGCTACCTCATAAACCTCTTATATACAGTAAGTCGGAAACAACTGTGTATTCAAGCATAAACCTCTTAGGTTCTCAGTAATATGAGTTTGCTGGAGTGGAAAAGGAAACTAGAAGAGATGGAATGAAGGTTGGGAACCTTACCAAGAGAAGAGAGCATCTCAGACACTTCCATTCAATCTATGATCCAGTGTTAAACGGCTTACCAAGAATGTAATTGAAGCAAATGTTGCAACCAGCTGATCCAACTTGGTGGGCAGAGATTATGTTCTTTCCCACAAGAATCTTTCTATATTTTTGGATGATGTAGGCAGGGGAAAGCTCTCTGGAGGGTAGGTAATAATGAAGCCTTTTACACAGATGATTAATCTATTTATGTATTTTTTATTCTACTTAGTAAGGGAATTCTGTCATTGTTTTAATGTAACTGAACTAAATTCTTAAAAAACCTTTGGCTGAGGTAGAAACATGTTAATTGATATATGGAGTTTGGGGCTGCTTAATTAAATAAAAAAAAAGTTTTCATGCCTGAAAAGAGAAATAGGGAACACTTTCTTGACATCTGAATGAAGTATGTAGTCTGAAGGCTGAGGGATGGATAAGACTGGAGAAGTCTTCCCATTTATTCAATAAATATTTGCAAAGGGCATTTTACAAGCAAGGCACTGTGCTATCGTAGATGCTTTTGTCACTAATTAAGATTTGGCTTCAGTTGCTAAGTTAACTTCAGAAAGGGATAAATTTAGGCTAGGCTTTTAAAACATATGAGCACAAGCAAATGATGCACCTTTCTCCACATGTAACTAAAGAAGTGACATTCACTTCAAACTAGTCACTTTCATAGGCAGTGTAATTATTACAGTAGCACAACTACTACTCAGAAACATATTTGAAAAGCTTTTCTCGAGACTTTAGACATTTTAGTCTTTCTTTATATATACTCAAATGTAACAAATCTTCATCCTTTGAAGATAGATTTCATCGTTGGGAAAAAGTATAAAGTTACACAAAACAATCAAATGGTAAAAGAAATGAGTGATCAATTTGATTAACATCTGTTTTGATCTACACCATTTCAAAGATATTCTCTGAGCCAGAGCATATCATGGTGAAAAACTCATTACAAGACTAAAAATCCCTCTAAATTTTTTTTCTTTATTTCTTTTTTCCTCCAATTTTGTGGGTACATAGTAGGCATATATATTTATGGGGTTCTTTAGATACTTTGATACAGACATGAAACAAACAATAACCACATCATGGAAAACGGGGTATCCATCCCCTCAAGGATTTATCTTTTGGGTTACAGACTTTTTTATTTATTTAAAAAATGTACAATTAAATTATTACATACCATAATCACCCTGTTAGGCTATCAAATACTAGCTCTTCTTTATTCTTTCTAATTATATGCATTTTTCTACCCATTAACCATCCCCACTTCCCTCCCAACCCTCACTACCCTTTCCAGGCTCTCATAAACATCCTTCTACTCTCTCACTCCATGGGTTCAATTGCTTTAATTTTTAGCACCCACAAATGAATGAGAACATGCAAATTTTCTATTTCTGTGTCTGACTTTTTTTAACCTAATAACCTCCAGTTCTACCCATGTTGTTGCTAATGACAGGATCTCATTCTTTTGTATGGCTGCATAGTACTCCATTGTGTATATGTACCATATTTTTTAAATCCAATCATTTGTTGATGGACATTTAGATTGCTTCCAAATCTTGGCTATTGTGAACAGTGCTGCAACAAACATGAGAGTGTAGATATCTCTTTGATATACTGATTTCCTTTCTTTTGGTTACATATCCAGCAGTGGGATTGCTGGATTGTATGGTAGTTCTATTTTTAGATTTTTTAGGAAACTCCAAACTGTTATCCATAGTGGTTACACTAATTTACATTCCCACCAACAGAGCATGAGGATTCTCTTTTCTCCACATCCTCACCAGCATTTGTTATTGCCTGTCTTTTGGATATAAGCCATTTTAATTGAGGTGAGATGATACCTCATTGTAGTTTTGATCTGCATTTCTCCAATGACCAATGATGTTGAGCACCTTTCCGTATGCCTGTTTGCCATTTGTATGTCTTTTTTGGAGAAATATCTATTTAAATACTGTGTCCATTTTAATTGGATTTTTTTCTATGGAGTTGTTTGAACTCCTTATATATTCTGGTTATTAATCCATTGTCAGACAGTTATTACACAATAATATCGATAGAATGCAACTTTATTAAAAGTTTTGATGAAAAATTGTCATTGATGATACACTAAAACAAGTTTCTTTATGTCTATTTTGTGATTAAGTGATGAAAAAATCCTTAAGTAATAGAGACTTGGCCATACTAGACACTGTTGCATTATTTTCATGTCATTCTGAAAACATAATGTTACACAATCTATTTTCCTCAAAACTCATAAGTGTTATCTAGCTCCACTTGATATTAATAGAACTTATACCAAATGTTGAGTATCTGTGGCTTCTGCACATTGCTTATAATATATGTCCTTTTCCACAGAAACTTGAATAATGTTCCAGATTTTTTTCATGATGAGATTTAATTGCTTCTTTACCTTATTGTAATTCCTTGTCCGCCTTCCTCATAATGAATTTTCTTTAGCAATAAGCTAAAACTCTATGTCTTATCAAGACTGTCTCCTTCAGTTTCTTTAAACATTGTGATATATAAATCCCCTTATTTCGAGGCTTTAAAATATACAAAAGTTTCCAGAATTTTTGGATACTCTATTGTAAGATATTAATTTCAAATCTGGACCATGTTTTATGCTCAAAGATGTTCAATACAGTGTTTAAATTAGGGCTCCTTTTGTTGAAAGTTTCAGAAACTCAACTAAAACAAGCTTTTAATATGAAGAGATTATTAGTTTATTGATTCAAAGAAGGATTGAAAAGCCAAGCTGTGGAATCTATAGGGGTCACTTTACTTCAGGAGCAACTGGAGCAGGAATTCAAATTTGTCTCTCAGAACTATTTTTCTCTGAATAGCTGTTTAATTGACTTTCATCACAAATCAGTTCTTGCCACGTGACACTATTTATAGCTTCCCACGGCTTCCAGGGACTTAATTTATACATTTAACCATAGAGGGACGGTGCTCTCTTAGATTGCAAATCCAAAAACTTTCCAGGGGAGAACATAATTAAGTTTGAGGTCAGATGCTAACAGTTTAACCATTCAACTATGGCCTGAAGCTTAAGGCCTTGCCAGAACATGACAGAATCTTTGGGAAGGATGTGGCTAGAGCAGGTATGTAAGCAATCTCAGGAGAAGGGGTGAGAGACACTGGACAGAACAATAATAGGTAACTCGTAAATGTGTAAATATTGTAACCAACTCTAATGACCAATAACTCCTGATTTGTTAAATAAATGATAATACATATATTCAATAGAATCTTTGATACCATTAAAAGTAATATCTAAAAGGATTTTTTAATAATTCAGATAAATACCATTTATATAACTTCAAAAACAACTAGTAGGATGCAAAAATGTATACACAGTATTATCTTAATTACATAAAACAATTCATGGAAAAAACTGCAAAAGCATGTAAAATATTAATTGATATTGACTACCTGTGTTCTATCTTATTTGTTTATGCATATTTCCACTTTCAAATTTTCTAAAACTTCCTAAAATTTGTTAGTTTTACAAAACAAAACAAAAAATGCTATTAAATAACTTTCTCACATTTGACATTTTCCATCCCCATAAGCTTCTTTTACTACAGCAAATTCTCACTTAAAGATTTAACCACACAATTTGATAACAATTGTCACTCAAAATAATGGTCATTCATTTTTTTAAATTCTCATGGAGCAATATGTATTTCTAATTATCACAGCTGACAGCACAGCATGGAATAAACGACTTAAAACACTGCTGTTGTATGATGATATCTGTCACAATAAATACCTATAATAAGTAAACACATTCTTCCTTTCTCCACAAGTCCTAAATTAAAATCTAGAACTGTGTTTTCTTCAACTTTTATGTGGTAGCATTTACTTTTTAATTTTTCCTAAAGAATAGTGTGCTTTGAGGTATGTTTCTAGGTTGCTTATATTTAGCTTTTAAAATAAAGAGATTTACTTAAAATAAAAACCATATTCATGAAATGACAACTATATGACAGTTGGGGAAAAAGAAAAAACTGAGAGTGGTGTTTCATTTTACATGATGGTTCATTATAGGATTCCTTAAAATTACCATATTTTTAATGCATTTGAAAATGACTCTAGGAAAATTGCACATTATATATCAATTTTATAAAACGAAGTCCATCAGTGTAAAGGAAGTGAGATATCAGGAATCACAGTGTTGTAAAAAATAGGAAAAGATCATTTGTGGTCTGGGAGAGAATGGCTCTTCCAAACCCTTTGCTCTTTTTATTTTCCCCTCTCCAGGTTTCTTTTTTTTTCCCACTTGTATTTTGGATTCAGGCAGTACACATGCAGGTTTTTAATCTGGGTATATTGTGTAATGCTGAGGTTTGGGGTATGAATGGTTTTTCACCCAGGTACTGAAGATAGTGCCCACTAGTTACCTAGTTTTTAAACCATTTCTATACCTATTTCTCCCCTCAAGTTGTCCACAGTTTCTACTGTATCCATCATCTTTACATCCATGAATACCAAATGTTTAGCCTCCACTTATAAGTGACAACATGTGATATTTGGTGCTCTGTTTCAGCATAAATTCACTTAGGATAATGGCCAGCAGCTGCTTCCATGTTGCTGAAAAGGACATGATCTCACTATTTTTTATGGCTGTGTAGTACTTCACGGTGTATACGTACCATATTTTCTTTATCAAATTCACCATTGCTGGGCACTTAGGCTGATTCCATGTCTTTGCAATTGTAAATGTTGCTACGGTGAACATGAGAGTGAATGTGTCTTTTTGGTAGAATGATTTGTTTTCTTTTGGATATATACCCAGTAACGAGACTGCTGAGTTGAAGAGTAGTTCTAAGTTCTTTGAGAAATCTCCAAACTGCTTTCCACAGCTGCTGAATTCATTTACACTCCCACCAATAGTGTATAAGTGTTCCCTTTTTTCCACAGCCTCGTCAGTATATGTTGTTTTATGAATTTTTAATAGTAGCAATTCTGACTAGTGTGAAATTATAATGGAAAGTGATGTGGAGTTTTATTTTCATATATTTGTTAGCCACATGTATGTCTTCTTTTGAGAAGTGTCTGTTCCTGTCTTTTGCACACTTTTAAATGGAATTACTTGTTTCTTACTTGTTTCTTACTTGTTCAATTGTTTAAATTCCTTATAGATTCTGTATATTAGACCTTTGTCAGATGCAGAGATTGCAAATATTTTCTCCCATTCTGTAGATTGTTTACTGTGTTGATAGTTCTTTTGCTGTGCAGAAGCACTTTAGTTTAATCAGGTTCCAGTTGTCAATGTTTGTTAGTTGCAATTGCTTTTGAGGACTTAGTCATAAATTCTTTCCCAAGGTCAGTCCAGATGGTGTTTCCTAGGTTTTCTTCTAAGATTCTTATGGTTTGAGTTCTTACATTTAAAACTACAATTCATCTTAATTTTTTATGTTTCATATGTTAAAAGTTAAGGGTTCAGTTCTATTCTTCTGCATATGGCTAGCCAGCATCATTTATTGAATAGGGAGTCCTTTCTTTATTGGTTATTTTTGTTCACTTAGTCAGAGATCAGATGGTTGTAGGTGTTAGGCTTTATTTCTGTGTTCTATATTCTGTTCCACTGGTCTATGTGTCATTTTTGTATGAGTACTATGCTCTTGTGGTTAATGGTAGCCTTATAATAGTATAGTTTGAAGCTGGGTAATGTGATGCCTCTGGTTTTGTTCTTGTTGTTTTGGATTTCTTTGGCTAATCAGGCTCTTTTTTGGTTCCATATCAATTTTAGAATGGTTTTTTTTCCAATTTGGTGAAAAATGATGTTGGTAGCATGATGTGAATAGTGTTTGTGTATTGCTTTAGGCAGCATGGCCGTTTTAATGATACTGACTTTTCCAATCCACGAGCATGAAATTTTTTTTCCTATTTTTTCCTATTTTTTTGTGTCATCTATGATTTCTTTTCACAGTGTTTTATAGTTCTCCTTGTAGATATCTTTTGCCTTCTTGGTTAGATGTATTCCTAGCTAATTTTTTTGGCTATTTTAAATGGAATTGAGTTCTTGATATGGCTCTCAGTCTAAACGTTATTGGTGTATAGAAATGCCACTGATGTTTTACACTGATTTTGTATCCTGAAACTTTACTGAAATTGTTTATCAGTTACAGGAGCCCTTCGGCAGAGTCTTTAGGAATTTCGAAGTATAGAATCATATCATCCATGAAGAGAGATAGTTTCACTTATTCTTTTCCTATTTGGATGCCATTTATTTATTTTTCTTGCTTGATTGCTCTGGCTAGAAATTCCATTACTATGTTAAATAGGAGTGGTGAGAAAGGGGACCCTTGTCTTTTTCTAGTTCTCAACGGAAATGCTTCCAGTTTTTGCCCTTTCAGTATGATGTTGGCTGTGGATTTGTCATGGATAGCTTTGTTATTTTAAGATATGTTCCTTTCATGATTAATTTCTTGAGGATTTTTATCTTGAAGAGTTGTTAAATCTGATCAAAAGCTATTTCCACATCTATTGAGATGATCATATGGTTTGCATTTTTAATTCTGTTTGTTTATGTAGTGAATCACATTAGTGATTTGTATATGTTGAATCAAACTTGCATCCCAGAAATGAAGCCTACTTGATAATGGTGAATTAACTTTTTGATGTGATGTTGGATTCAGTTGGCTAGTATTTTATTCAGAAATTTTGCATCTGTGTTCATCAGGGATATTGGCCTGTAGTTTTCTTTTTTCATTTTTTCTTTGGCGGGTTTTAGTAACAGCGTGATGCTGGCTTCCTAGAATGAATTTGGGAGGAGTCCCTCCTTCTCATTTTTTTGGGAATAACTTTAGTAGAATTCAGAGCAACTCTTTTGTAGGTGTGGTAGAATTCAGCTGTAAATCCATCTGGTCTGGGGCTTTTATGGTTGGTAGATTTTTTTATTACTGCATTAATGAATTCTATATTGGTCTGTTCAGGGTTTCATTTTCTCCCTGATTCAATCTTAGGTGATTGTGTGTTTGCAAGAATTTATTCATTTCTTCCTGATTTTCTAGTTTTTGCGTGTAGAGGTGTTCATAATAGTCTGTAAGGATCTTTCGTACTTTTGTATTCCTGTGGGATATGTTGTAATGTCACTTTTGTTGTTTCTTTCTTTCTTTTTTTTTTTTTGAGATGGAGTCTTGATCTGTCACCCAGGCTGAAGTGCAATGATGCAATCATGGCTCCTGGAGACTTACCTGGTCATGGAGCAGAGAGGGCCCCTCTGCACCATGATCTCTGCATAGAAAGGATGCAGTGATTCTGGCTACTGAGCCAAGCAGGCAGATGCTCTGAATGACTGGAGATCTACCTCAGTGTGTAGCCGAAAGGGCTCCCCTTCACTAGGATCTCTGCATAGAAAGGGTGGGGTTCAGTTTGCTAAACCAGGCAAGTAGGTGATCCGAATTCCTGGAGATACGTCTGGGTGTATAGCACAAAGGGTCCTCTTGCACCAGGATCTCTATACAGGAAGGGTGGGTGGCTCAGGCTGCTGATCCAGGGGAGTTTACTCCAAATGCCTAGAGATGTGCATTGGCATGAAGTGGAGAGGGCCTCACTGCAACACGATCTCTTCACAGGAATGGTGGTAGCAGGTAAAGCTGTTGATCCATGTGAGCAGGTGTTCTGAATGCCTGGAGACCTGCTTAGGCATGGAGCAGAGAAGGCCATGCTACACAATGATGTATGTCTATGAAGGGTGGGGTGGCTCAGGCTGCCGGTCCAGGCAAGTGGGTGCTCTAGATGCCTGGATTTCTGCCTGGAGGTGGAGTAAAGAGAGCCATGCTGCCTAATGATCTTAGGGGACCAAGCTGGGACATGCAGCAATAGCACATGCAGACGAGTTCCAGGTCACTAAGCTAGCCTGTGCAACAAGTTTCACCACCCAAGGTAAACTGCTGCTGTAGCAGCCCTCCTCTTGCCCCAGGCTTGTAATGGGGAAGAGCACAATTCCAGCACCTAATGCTGAGGTGCTTGGAAGAACATCTTAAACAATATAAAAAAAATGATGGGAACATAAGGAACATGAATATGCCTCCTGCTCCCAAAATAAGAATTTCAGTTCAATGAAGCCAAAGTTAACACCATCCAAAAGTTAACACGTAGGTGACAGACTAGGAGTAGACATATGCAATATCATAAGCCAAAAATGGATTTATATCTAGAATACACAAGGAATTCCTACAAACCTATAGGACAAAGACAGAAAATCCAATAGAAAAAAAGGACAAGGAATATAGGCAGACAAGGTTTAGAGTGAGAAAACTAATGGCTAGTTAATTAATAAGTGCTTAACCTTTCATAATCATAAAAATACATATTGAAATAACTACATAATACCCCCTTATATCCATCAGATTAGCAAATTTACAAAGTCAGATGAGATTAAGACCTGGTGGGGATGTAGGAGCACTCATGTACTGTCATGTTGGTCTACACTAGAAAACAAAAAGCTTTCTGAAAAGCATTCTGTGATTATTTAATGTTTACTATATGTATGACCTATAAGCCAGAGATCCCAAACAAACTTGAGTACAGAACCATAGGACATGTAATAGAGGTTAATCACAGTGTTGTTTGGAAGTAAAATCGTGGAACTTGTCCGTCACTAGGGAAATGGCTATGCAAAATGTAACAGGATTACAATAAAATGCTATGCAGCAGTAAAAAGTAAAAAAAAAAAAAAAAGATTTATATATTTAAAGCACCGTACTTTTTCCATAAATTAAAACACACATAAAGTAGCACTGTATAATTTTTACAATACACATATATCCAAATAATTATATGGAATGTAGACTAGAATCACACAATGTAATCTACTAAAGTAGGTATCAATTATGGAGAGAACGGAAGAGGCATACTTTTGGAGAACAAATAGGAAAATGAAAAATAAATATAAAATAAAATAGTAGTATAGCCAAGGCTCATGCTGACAACATGACCGGAACTGAGCAGTATGAGCAACTAAATTCTATGTACTTGAGATCTAAACAACAACAAGAAAAGGCAGATTATGTTATTACCTTGTGTTTCATTAGATCTTCAATAAATGTTTTTTGAGTGAATGAAAATGGCCAAAGCAAAAAGTAGAATTGTCTGGAAGAATGTCAGTCAAAATGTCTTTATAATTCTATTTGCATGGTAGAAATATAGGTGATATTTATATATTAGATTATTACTTGTAGGTATTAATGTTAATGTCATTATTTCTTTTGTTTTAAATTGAAAATATATTGCATTTACAACAAGTGAAAAAATAAAGCTATTTTCATTTTCCAGGCAACACACATAAACAAATAATATGCTGCCCACCTAAGATATTTAGCATTGATATAATTATATACCAAGCCTTAAGTTAGAGGAGACTTAAAAAATGACAAGAACATTAGTCATTTTCAGCTTTTGCACTATTTACAGCTGTATATTAATAAAGGGATTGCATCTAAACTTGGTTTCTGAATGACTCAGTTACCTAGATAAAGATTGTGCTTTTGAAGCTGATCTGTAGCTTCCATTTAGATTGGGTTCTGTCTCTGATCCATTCGCATTTTTTCAATAACTAGCTATTATAATAGAATAATGGATCATAAACACATTGAACATATATTTAATTTTATCCTGTGACAGTTATACTCTTCCACAAAATAAGCAAATAGCATTGTTTGCATACAAATGGGGAAAATATTAGAAAGACCTGTTGAGAAACTTAAGTCACTTAGTGGAACTATTTTCAAGTAAGGGGACAAAATACCACATAAGATACCAATAAAATCCTTGGAGAGATCAATTAATCTACAAATACCCAAGTTCGAATTCCTACCCTGTCTTTTGCAACATCAAAGCCTATAATATATACTTATGTAGACATGTATGCTTGATATGGGACCTTGATTGTTCTCTTCATGCCAACGGAATTCTAATTGAAACATTTTTTTTAACTGTATAGTATATGCAAAATAAACAAGCAGAGTTTCTCATTAATTCAGAGGCATTATTAACGAATATGTAAATATGAGTATATGGGTTGGTGTGATACCCACTTGCACTAGGTATACACTTTAAAAGAAAGGAATTTGTAGATATATGGTATACTCAATATTCATGGAAAATGAGAAAATACATTCTTTTAATATCCACTTTATCTTCATTCGATTGTACCAAAAAGAATATAAATTAGTGAGGTGAGCAATATGTTAATTTGCTTGATTCTTTTTATAATGTATACAGAGATAAAAAGATCACATTGTAACCCATGAATATACAAAACTATTGTTTGTCAATCAAGAATTGAAAATAAATAAATGAGATTTTGAGCTGATCCCAAAACACACACACACACATACACGAATTACTCTATAAGTTATTTCACTAATTTTGGTTGCTTTCTTCCTCCACCAAATCACTGATTATTTAAAAAAGATTGTATAAGGCATGTCTGTAAACTAAAAACAAAAACAAAGAAAACATTCTTTTTCAAGGCGTAGAATCTTACCATGTTTCATGACAAGATTTGATGAAAGGCTAAATCAATGAGGACTCTATTGAATAACTTAAACCCTCAACTTCCACTATGATCAAGGTCATGAGGAAATTCAAGTTGATGGCACCCTGCTGATTTCCAGAAATAAGTCGAAATATTCAAGTGGCTCCACATCCTGAAGAAGAGAATGACATATAGAATGTAGCATTATTTCTGCTTTTTTCTTAAAACTTTTCAAAAATTTTAACATTAGAATTTTATGTCACTTTTTTCTGATAATTTCCTTTTTATTATTATTTTTATAGATTTAGGGGGCACAAGCACGTGTGTTACATGGATGGATTGCATAAGTCTGGGCTGTTAGTGTACCCAACACCTGAATAGTATACATTGTAACCAATGGGTAGTATTTCATGTTTCACCACCTCCCACTTTCCCATCTTCTGTAGTCCCCAGTGTCTATTATTTCCAACTTTATGTCCACAAGTACCCATTGTTTAGCTCCCACTTATATGTGAGAACATGTTGTTTATTACTTTGTTTTGAGTCATTTCACTTAGGATAATGGCCTCCAATTCCATCCATGTTGCTGCAAAATATAAGAAGGTAGCATTTTTTTCAACAAAAATCTAAATGTTATTTAAGACATTTAGTATGCATAATTTGACTCTTCAAGTCATTATTACAGATTTGCATGCTTTAAAATTATCAGAAAATCTAGTTTAGTCAGTTCAGAATATAATAAATACTAAAATAAAAAAGTGTAAATATTTTACTTAAATGTTTTAAATTGAGACCATTGGCAAACAAAATTACAGTAATGAACATGCATATTTAGATCCATTGTCCAAAAGAGTTAAACCATATGTACTAAAAAATGCAGGGATGTTTTAAAAAAAATCCCTGATATGGTTTGAATGTGTGTCCCCTCCAAACCTTATGTTGAAATGTGATCTCCAGTGTTGGAGGTGGACCTAGTGGGAGGTGTCTGGGTCATGGGGTTGGACTCCTCATGAATGGTTTGGTGTTGTCCCCATGGTAATGAGTGAGATCTCACTCTGTTAGTTCACATGAGAGCTGTTTGTTTAAAAGAACCTACAATCAGCCGGGTGCGGTGGCTCACACCTGTAATCCCAGCACTTTGGGAGGCCAAGGTGGTGGATCACAAGGTCAGGAGTTCAAGACCAGCCTGACCAACATGGTAAAACCCCATCTCTACTAAAAATACAAAAATTAGCTGGGCATGGTGGTGTGTGCCTGTAATCCCAGCTACTCAGGAGACTCAGATAGAAGAATTGCTTGAACTCGTGAGACGGAGGTTGCAGTGAGCTGAGGTCGCGCCACTTCACTCCAGCCTGGGTGACAGAGCAAGACTCCAACTCAAAAAAAAAAAAAAAAAAGAAGAAGAACCTGGAATCTCCTCCTTTTTCTCTTGCTCCCTCTCTCACCTTCCACCCTGAGTAAAGGCTCCCTAAGGCCTCACCAGAAGCTGAGCAGATGCAGATGCTGGTGTCATATGTGTACAGCCTGCAGAACTGTGAGCCAAATAAACCATTTTTTTTAATTACCCAGCCTCAGGTATTCCTTTATAGAAATGCAAAATGGACTAACATACCCTACAAAAAAAAAAACCCACAACTCCAAATACAGATTTTAAAAGCTGAAAAAATGGAAAAATTAACTCTTCTTAGAGCCATAAATGAAGTGAGGTCTCAGTGCAAACTACTGCCTCCAAAATTGAAAACAGAGATCGTAAATATAGAGTCGCAATTTAAAAGAGCAGAAACGTCTGAGGAAACCAGTGCTAGGGTAGGAAAACCTGAACTATAATTGATGACTAGGTGGAGGCTCAGTGTGGGCAACTCTGAGAGTTAAAGCTCCAGTAGACCCAGCCATGGGGCACAGGACTCGCTTTTACAAGTTTTATCTCCAAAAGTGCCCTCAGATTCTCTCAGTGAATATCAGAGTAGGGAGAGGGTAAAGGAAACATTTTGAAACACACAGAGCAACCCTTAAAGGGTTGGTTTTATCAGAGGCTAAGTGACCTAGGAGAAGAGAAATGCCCAACTCCAGCCCAGTCTAACCATCCTGCATCAACTAAGAGGGAGGATTAGAAGCTCATAAGAAGTTCACAGTCCAGGGTAACAGGCTCACTAAAGACTGAGATGTAATTATAAGACTACAGAATAGCTAAGGCAATCCTAAGCAAAATGAACAAAGCTGGTGGCATAATGCTACTGAACTTCAAACTATACTACAGGGCTACAGTAACCAAAACAGCATAGTACTGGTATAAAAACATACACAGAGACCAACGAAACAGAATAGAGAGCTCATGAAAAGGCTGCACACTTACAACCATCACGTTTGACAAAGCTGACAAAAACAAGCAATGGGAAAAGGATTTTGTATTCAATAAACGGTGCCGGGATAACTGGCTAGCCATATTTAGAAGATTTAAACTGGACTCCTTTCTTACACCATATACAAAAGACAACTCAAGATGGATTAAAAACTTACATGTAAAACCTCAAACTATAAAAACCCTGAAGGACAACCTAGGCAATACCATTCTGGACATAGGAACTTTTTCATACAAAGATGCCAAAAGCAATAGCAGCAAAAGCCAAAATTGAAATGGGATAGATATAATTAAACTATGGGATATAATTAAACAAAACGGGATATAATTAAACTAAAGAGCTTTCACACAGCAAAAGAAACTATCAACAGTGTAAACAGACAACCTACAGAATGGGACAAAATTTTTGCAAACTATACATCCCACAAAGGTCTAACATCCAGCATCTATAAGGAACTTAAACAAATGTATAAGAGAAAAACAAACAACTTCATTAAAAAGTGGGCAAAGGACATAAACAGACACTTTTTTTTACTTTTTTTTTTGAGACAGAGTCTCACTCTATCGCCAGGCTGCAGTGCAATGGCACAATCTCAGCTTACTGCAATCTCCACCTCCCGGGTTCAAGCGATTCTCCTGCCTCAGCCTCCTGAGTAGCTGGGACTACAGGCACGCGCCACCACACCCAGCTAATTTTTGTATTTTTAGTAGAGACAGGGTTTCACCACATTGAACAGACACTTTTTAAAAGAAGACATGCATGCAGCCAACAAGCATATGAAAAAAAAGCTCAATATCACTGAGCATTAGAGAAATGCCAATCAAAACCACAATGCCATACCATCTCAGGAGTCAGAAAGGCTATTGTTAAAAAGTCAAAAAATAACAGATGCTGGTGAGGTTGTGGAGAAAAGGGAATGCTTATACACTGCTGGTGGGAGTATAAATTAATTCAACCAGTGTGGAAAACAGTGTGGTCATTCCTCAAAGAACTAAAAGCAGAACTACCATTTGATCCAGTAATCCCATTACTAGCTGTATATCCAGTCATTCTACCATAAAGACAATTGCTCACGTATGTTTACTGCAGCACTATTCACAATAGCAAAGACATGGAACCAACCTAAATGCCCATCAATGGTAGACTGTATAAAGCAAATGTGGTATATATAAATATATATAATATCATTGAATTCTATGCAGCCATAAAATAGATTAAGCTTATGTCCTTTGCAGGAACATGGATGGAGCTGGCAGCTATCATCGTTAGCAAACTAACACAGGAACAGAAAACCAAATACTGCATGTTCTAACTTATAAGTTAGAGCTAAATGATGAGAACATATGGATACATAGAGAGGAACAATAGACACTGGGACCTACCTGAGGCTGGAGAGTAGGATGAGGGAAAGGATCAGAAAAAAATAACTACTGAGTACTAGGCTTAGTAACTTGGTCATGAAATAATCTGTACCACAATCCCTTGGGACATGAATTTACCTATATAACAAACCTGCACATGTACCCCAACCTTAAAATAAAATAAAAAAGGCTACAGAATTATTTTCATCCCCACACATCTTACCACCACATTACTAAAGGCTTAATTAACAGTTACTTTTACCTAACACATCATGTCTGGCTATCAAGAAATTATAAAGCATATTAAAAGAAAAAAGATACAGCTTGAAGAACAAGCATCAAAACCTAATTAGATATGGCAGGGATGCTAGAATTATCAGACTGGGAATTTTAAACTACTCTTATTATGCTAAGGGCTGTAATTGATAAAGTAGACAGCATACAAGAACAGATGGGCAATGTAAGTACAATGAGGAAAATTCTAATGGAGAATCAAAAAGAAATGCTAGAGATCAAAACACTGTAATAGAAATGAGAAAGATCTTTCACGCACTTATTAATAGACTGTACATGGCTGATAAAAGAATCCTTGAGCTTGAGGATATCTCAATAGACGCCTCCAAAACTGAAAAAAAGAGAAACAGAAAAGTCTGAATAAAGAAAAACAACAACTGAATAAAGAATATCCAACAAGTGTGAGGCAACTGCAAAAACTGTAACTTAGAAAATGTTAGTACAAGAAGGAAAAACACATAGAGAAAGGAATAGAGGCACACTTAAAACAAAAATGAATGAGAATTTCTTTAAATAAATGCCTGACACCAAACCCCAGATCCAAGAAACTCAGAGAATACCAAATGCCAAGAAGCTACACCTAGGCATATTATTTTTAAAGTACAATTATAAAAGATGAAATAGTTCTGAAAGAACTCAGAGGGGTAAAGAAAGCACCTTATCTATAGAGAAGCAAAGAGAAGAATTAAGTCTAACTATTCATCATAAACCACGTAAGAAAGAAGAGCGTGGAGAGAAATATTGAAAGTGCTAAGAGAAGAAAAAAACACATCAACCTAGAATTCTATATCCTGTGAAATTATCCTTCAAAACTGAGGGAGAAATAAAAACCTTCCAAAACAAATAAAAATTGTAGAAACTTGAGCAAATATACCTGCCTTGCAATAAAAGTTTTAAGCAGTTCTTTAGGGAAAACAAAAATGTTATAGGTCAGACAGTACGTACATAAAGAAAGGAAGAGTATCAGACAAGAAATAAATGAAAGTAAAATAAAGAGAAAATAGCAAAACATGTGATATATATGAATCCAACTGTATCAATAATCACTTTGAAACTTTGTATGAATTATGTTACATGAATTACATGATCTAAATGTACCAATTAAATGACAGAGTTTGACAAAGTGGATCAAAAACAAGACTATACTGCATGTATTCTATAGGAAACCCACATTAAGTATAGAGACACAAGGAGATTAAAAGCAAATGAATGAAGAACAACATACCATGTTAACATTAATCAGAAGAAAGCAGGGGCAGCTATATTAATTTTAAATGGAACAGACTTCAGAGCAAAGGAAGCAGTGTGAAATAGACAGGGACATTACACAATGATAAAGTGATCCACTCTCAAAGAAGACATAATAATCCTTAATATGTATGCACCTAAGAACAGAGTGTCAAAACATACGATGTAAAATATTACAGAACCTTGAGGAAAAAAGATCAATCTACTATTAGAGACTACAACATGCCTCTATCAGAAATGGGCAGATCCAGCGGCAGAAGACCAGTAAGGACAAAGTTGAACTCAAAAATATCATCAAAAACTGGATATAACTGACATCTATATACTACTTCACCCAACAACAGCAGCACATGCATTTGTATTAAGCTCATACTGAGAGACAACATTGTGAAACACAAAATGCTTTGAATGTATTTTAAAAATATATAAAATATAAATCATACATCTCAGACCACAGTGGAATTAAACTAGGAATCAAACAGAAAGATGGCTGTTAAACCCTCAAATAATTGAGGAATAAGTAACAAACTTCTAAATAGCACGAGTCAAAGAATAAATCTCAAGAAATATTTATAAATATTTTGAACTACCTTAAAACACTAACAAAACTTATCAAAATTGTGGGATACAGCAAAACCACTGCTTAGAGGGAAAATTATAGCACTGAATGCATATATCGGAAAAGGGGATTTTTACAAAGTATTAGTCATATAAAAATAATAAAAATTATAATCAAAAGAAGAAAATTTTGAAATCAACTGTCTCAGCACCCACCTGTAGAAACTAGAAAAAGAAGAGAAAAATATGTCTAAAGTGAACAAAATATTTATTAAAAAGGAAATAATAAAAATTAGAGTAGAAATCCATGAAATTGAAAACATAAAATCAACAAAGAAAATCAGCAAAAGTCAGTTCTTTGACAAAAGCTCAACAAAATTAATAAGCTTCTAGCTAGGCTAACCAAGGAAAAAAGAGAGAGAACACAAACTATTAAGATCAAAAATTAAGGAGGGATCATCACAACAGGTCCCATGAACATTAGAAAAATAATCAAGGAATGCCGGGAACAACTCTATGCTTGCAAATTTGATAATCTAGATAATACGGACCAATTGCTTGAAGGATACAATCTACCAAAACTCATACAAGAAGAAACAGGTAATCTGAACAAGCCTCTATCTATTAAAAGAATTGTCAATAATTATTAACTTTTCGACATAGAAAGCACCAGGCACAGGTGAAGTCACTGGTGAATTCTGCCAAACATCTAAGGAAAAAACCACACCATTTCTCCACAATCTCCTTCAGAAGACAGAAAGAGAGGAATTACTTTCAAATCCACTCTGTGCATTATTCTCATACAAAAACCTGGAAAAATGATAAGAAAACTATGGACCAGTATCTCTTGTGAACATAGATTCAAAAATTTTCACCTAAGTATTAGCAAATCAATTCCAACAATGTATACGAAATTATACACCATGACCAGGTGGGAATTATCTCAGGTTTGTAAGACTGTTTCAACTTTTGAAATCAATTAGACTTGACCCTTGAACAACAAGAATTTGAAATGTGTGGAACCACTGATATAAATTTTCTTAAACTACAAATATAAACCACAAATTTTCTTCTTCCTCTGTCTCCTTTGAGAGCATAAGACCAACAATGAGGAAGAGCTCATTGTTCTCAGACTACTCCATGTGAAGACAACAAGAATGAAAGCCTTTGTGATGATCCACTTCCACTTCATGAATAGTAAATGTATTTTATCTTCCTTACAGTTTTCTTAATAACATTTTCTGAGGTGGAGCCAAGATGGCTGAATAGGAACACCTCTGGTCTACAGCTCCCAGCGTGAGTGATGCAGAAGACGGGTGATTTCTGCATTTCCATCTGAGGTACCGGGTTCATCTCACTAGGGAGTGCCAAAGAGTGGGTGCAGGACAGTCAGTGCAGTGCACCATGCCCAAGCCGAAGCAGGGAGAGGCACTGTCTCACTCGGGAAGCGCAAGGGGTCAGGGAGTACCCATTCTTAGTCAAAGAAAGGGGTGACAGATGGCACCTGGAAAACCAGGTCACTCCCACCCTAATACTGCGCTTTTCCAACGGACTTTGAAAACGGCACACCAGGAGATTGTGTCCCACACCTGGCTCGGAGGGTCCTATGCCCACGGAGTCTCGCTGATTGCTAGCACAGCAGTATGAGATCAAACTGCAAGGCAGCAGCGAGGCTGGGGGAGGGGTGCCCGCCATTTCCCAGGCTGGCTTAGGTAAAAAAAACAGCCGGGAAGCTCAAACTGGGTGGAGCCCACCACAGCTCAACGAGGCCTGCCTGCCTCTGTAGGCTCCACCTCTGGGGGCAGGGCAAAGACAAACAAAAAGTCAGCAGGAACCTCTGCAGACTGAAATGTCCCTGTCTGACAGCTTTGAAGAGAGTAGTGGTTCTCCCAGCACGCAGCTGGAGATCTGAGAATGGGCAGACTGCCTCCTATAGTGGACCCTGACCCCTGAGCAGCCTAACTGGGAGGCACCTCCCAGTAGGGACAGACTGACACCTCACTTGGCTGGGTACTCCTCTGAGACAAAACTTCCAGAGGAACACGAAAATCCACTGTTCTGCAGCCACCGCTGCTGACACCCAGCCAAACGGCATCTGGAGTGGACCTTTGGCAAACTCCAACAGACCTGCAGCTGAGGGTCCTGTCTGTTAGAAGGAAAACTAACAAACAGAAAGGACACCCACACCAAAAACCCATCTGTACATCACCATCATCAAAGACCAAAAGTAGAAAAAACTACAAGGATGGGGAGAAAACAGAGCAGAAAAACTGGAAACTCTAAAAAGCAGAGCGCCTCTCCTCCTCCAAAGGAACACAGTTCCTCACCAGCAACGGAACAAAGCTGGATGGAGAATGACTTTGACGAGCTGAGAGAAGAAGGCTTCAGACAACCAAACTACTCCGAGCTATGGGAGGAAATTCAAACCAATGGCAAAGAAGTTACAAACTTTGAAAAAAAATTAGACAAATGTTTAACTAAAATAACCAATGCATAGAAGTGCTTAAAGGAGCTGATAGAGCTGAAAGCCAAGTTTCGAGAACTATGTGAAGAATGCAGAAGCCTCAGTAGCTGATGCAATCAACTGGAAGAAGGGGTATCAGTGATGGAAGATGAAATGGATGAAATGAAGCGAGAAGGGAAATCTAGAGAAAAAAGAATAAAAAGAAACGAACAAAGCCTCCAAGAAATATGGGACTATGTGAAAAGACCAAACCTACATCTGATTGGTGTACCTGAAAGTCACGGGGAGAATGGAACCAAGTTGGAAAACACTCTGCAAGATATTATCCAGGAGAACTTCCCCAATCTAGCAAGGCAGGCCAACATTCAGATTCAGGAAATACAGAGAACGCCACAAAGATACTCCTCGAGAAGAGCAACTCCAAGACACATAATTGTCAGATTCACCAAAGTTGAAATGAAGGAAAAAATGTTAAGGGCAGCCAGAGAGAAAGGTCGGATTACCCACAAAGGGAAGCCCATCAGACTAACAGCTGATCTCTCAGCAGAAACTCTACAAGCCAGAAGAGAGTGGGGGCC
>NW_026652282.1:102900737-102919424 GCF_009828535.3 Hylobates moloch | reverse complement strand
TTTGTCATAGATAGCTCTTATTATTTTGAGATATCTATGACAAACCCACAGCCAATATCATACTGAATGGGCAAAAACTGGAAGCATTCCCTTTGAAAACTGGCACAAGACAGGGATGCCCTCTCTCACCACTCCTATTCAACATAGTGCTGGAAGTTCTGGCCAGAGCAATCAGGCAGGAGAAGGAAATAAAGGGTATTCAATTAGGAAAAGAGGAAGTCAAATTGTCCCTGTTTGCAGATGACATGATTGTATATCTAGAAAACCCCATGGTCTCAGCCCAAAATCTCCTTAAGTTGATTAGCAACTTCAGCAAAGTCTCAGGATACAAAATCAATGTACAGAAATCACAAGCATTCTTGTACACCAATCACAGACAAACAGAGAACCAAATCATGAGTGAACTCCCATTCACAATTGCTTCAAAGAGAATAAAATACCTAGGAATCCAACTTACAAGGGATGTGAAGGACCTCTTCAAGGAGAACTACCAACCACTGCTCAATGAAATAAAAGAGGATACAAACAAATGGAAGAACATTCCATGCTCATGGGTTGGAAGAATCAATATCGTGAAAATGGCCATACTGCCCAAGGTAATTTATAGATTCAATGCCATCTCCATCAAGCTACCAATGACTTTCTTCACAGAATTGGAAAAAACTACTTTAAAGTTCATATGGAACCAGAAAAGAGCCCGCATCGCCAAGTCAATCCTAAGCCAAAACAACAAAGCTGGAGGCATCATGCTACCTGACTTCAAACTATACTACAAGGCTACAGTAACCAAAACAGCATGGTACTGGTACCACAACAGAGACATAGATCAATGGAACAGAACAGAGTCCTCAGAAATGATGCCACATATCTACAACTATCTGATCTTTGACAAACCTGACAAAAACAAGAAATGGAGAAAGGATTCCCTATTTAATAAATGGTGCTGGGAAAACTGGCTAGCCATATGTAGAAAGCTGAAACTGGATCCCTTCCTTACACCTTATACAAAAATTAATTCAAGATGGATTAAAGACTTAAATGTTAGACCTAAAACCATTAAAATCCTACAAGAAAACCTAGGCAATACCATTCAGGACATAGGCATGGGCAAGGACTTCATGTCTAAAACACCAAAAGCAATGGCAACAAAAGCCAAAATTGACAAATGGGATCTAATAAAACTAAAGAGCTTCTGCACAGCAAAAGAAACTACCATCAGAGTGAACAGGCAACCTACAGAATGGGAGAAAACTTTTGCAACCTACTCATCTGACAAAGGGCTAATATCCAGAATCTACAATGAACTCAAACAAATTTACAAGAAAAAAACAACCCCATCAAAAAGTGGGCAAAGGACATGAACAGACACTTCTCAAAAGAAGACATTTATGCAGCCAAAAAACACATGAAAAAATGCTCATCATCACTGGCCATCAGAGAAATGCAAATCAAAACCACAGTGAGATACCATCTCACACCAGTTAGAATGGCCATCATTAAAAAGTCAGGAAACAACAGGTGCTGGAGTGGATGTGGAGAAATAGGAACACTTTTACACTGTTGGTGGGACTGTAAACTAGTTCAACCATTGTGGAAGTCAGTGTGGCGATTCCTCAGGGATCTAGAACTAGAAATACCATTTGACCCAGCCATCCCATTACTGGGTATATACCCAAAGGACTATAAATCATGCTGCTATAAAGACACATGCACACGTATGTTTATTGCGGCACTATTCACAATAGCAAAGACTTGGAACCAACCCAAATGTCCAACAACGATAGACTGGATTAAGAAAATGTGGCACATATACACCATGGAATACTATGCAGCCATAGAAAATGATGAGTTCATGTCCTTTGTAGAGACGTGGATGAAACTGGAAACCATCATTCTCAGTAAACTATCGCAAGGACAAAAAACCAAACACCGCATGTTCTCACTCATAGGTGGGAATTGAACAATGAGAACTCATGGACACAGGAAGGGGAACATCACACTCGGGGGGCTGTTGTGGGGTGGGGGGAGGGGCGAGGGACAGCATTAGGAGATATACCTACTGCTAAATGACGAGTTAATGGGTGCAGCAAAACAACATGACACATGGACACATATGTAACAAACCTGAACATTGTGCACATGTACCCTAAAACCTAAATAATAAAAAAAAAAAAAGAAAAAGACCCAATCCTGCCAGCCTTCAATACCTATTAACTGAAGAGCCCTTGGGTCCTAAATAACCAGCAGTAATACTCAAGTATTACATCAAGGGCCTTGGTGAGCCACTGAGACATGCTGCCTTCAGATTAGACTCAGCAATTTACCAGCTGTGGTAACTACCAAGCAAAACCTCTTCTGCTTATAAAAGCAGAGGGAAAAGTAAAAAAGGGTGTTGTCTTGCATTTTAGGAACCAATACCGCCACAGGGGTGTTGGTTATGGTGCGAAGCAAGTTTTTGAGGTCCCTCATTCTAGGACATGACTCTTGGATGACATTTCTGGACCAGCTGTGGGCCAGAGGGGAGCCCATTGCCCTGAAGGGTGAGTCCCACTCCAGGCAGCATTCACCACAAGCTGACTTAAGAGCCATTGGGCCTTAAAGAAATATTGGCAATAATCTGGCAGTCCTCCTCATGGCCAGAGGTTGCAGTGGCTATTGGTGAGACTCCCCTGCCTTTGGAAAGAAGAGGCAAGAGTGGGAAGAACTCTGTCTTCTGGTTTGAGTGCCAGCTAAGTCACAATACAACAGAATACCTGGTAGACTTCTAAGGTTTTTGGCTCTAGTCCCTGATTCCTGGATAGCACTTCTGATACTGCCCAGGCTTGTGGGGCCTCACCACCCTGAAGGGAAGGAAACAGGCATGGCTAGCTTTACCACCTGCTAATTATGGAGCTCCAGGGCCTTCAGGAAATGTAGGCTATAGCCAGGGAGTGGTTATAGCAGGCCTTGAGTGAGACATAGTGCTGTGCTGGCTTCAGGTATGACTCAGTGCAATCATAGTGGTGATGCACACAGAAGTCTGAAACCCTTTCCTCTAAGATCTGGAACATGACAATGATGCCCACTGTCACCACTGTTATTCACCACAGTACTGGAAGTCCTAGCTAGAGCAATCAGAAAAGGAAAAGATATAAAGACCACATGATTTGGAAAGGAAGAAGTCAAATTATCCTCATTTGCTGATAATATGATCTTGTATTTGGAAAAACCTAAAGACTCCACAAGAAAACTACTAGAACTAATAAACGCATTCAGTAAAGTTGCAGCATACAAAATTAACATACAAAAATTAGTAGCATTTCTATATGCCAACAGTTAACAATCCAAAAAAAGAAATAAAAATGTAATCCCATTTACAGTAGACACACATGAAATTAAATATTAGGAATTAACTTAACCAAAGAGGTGAAATATCTCTATAATGAAAACTATAAAGTACTGATGAAGGAAATTGAAAAGGACACCAAAAATAGGAAAAATATTTTACCTTCATGGGTTGGAAAAAATAAATATTGTTAAAATGTCCATACTACGCAAAGTAATCTACAGATTAAATGCAATCCCTATTAAAACACCATTGACGTTTGTCACAGATAAAGAAAAAACAACCCTATAATTTATATGTAACCACAAAGGACACAGAATAGCCAAAGCTATCTTAGGGAAAAAAGAACAAAACTGAAGAAATCACATTAGCTGATTTCAAATTATACTACAGAGCTATAGTGTCCAAAACAGCATGGTACTGGCATAAAAACAGACACATAGACCAAGGGAAAAAAATAGAGAACCCCAAAACAAATTCAAACACCTATAGTGAGCTCATATTTGACAAAGGTGCCAAGAACATACACTGGGGAAAAGACAGTCTCTTCAATAAATGGTGCTGGGAAAACTGGATAGCCATAAGCAAAAGAATAAAACCCCACTCATATCTCTCACCATATACAAAAATCAAATCAAAATGGAATAAAGGCTTAAATCTAAGACCTCAGGCTATGAAACTATTACAAGAAATCAATGGGGAAGATATCCAGGACATTGATCTGGGCAAAGATTTGTTGAGCAATACCCCACAAGCACAGGCAAACAAAGCAATCATGTACAAATGGAATTAAATCAAGTTAAAAAGTGTCTGCACTGCAAAGGAAACAATGAACAAAGTGAAGAGACAACACACAGAATGAGAGAAAATATTTGCAAATTACCCATCTAACAAAGGATTAATAACCAGAATATATAAGTAGCTCAAACAACTCTTTAAGAAAAAATCTAATAATCTTATCAAAAATGAGCAAAATGTTGAATAGAGATTTCTCAAAAAAAGACACACAAATGGCAAACAGACATATAAAAAGGTGTTTAGTATCCTGATCATCATAAAAATAGAAATCAAAACTACAATGAGAAATTACCTCACCCCGGTTAAAATATCTTATATCCAAAAGACAGGCAATAACAAATGATGGTGAGGATGTGGAGAAAAGGGAACACTTATACACTCTTGGTGGGAGTGTAAATTAGTACAACCACTATAGAGAACAGTTTGGAGGTTCCTCAAAAAACTAAAAATTGAGCTACCATATGATCCTACAATCTCACTGCTGGGTATATACTCAGAAGAAAGGAAATAAGTATATCAAAGAGATATCTGCACTCCTATGTTTGTTGTAGCACTGTTTATTACAGCTAAGATTTGGAAACAACCTAAGTGTCCATCAAGAGATAATGACAACAAAGTACTATTCAGCTATAAAAACAAATGAGATCCAATAATTTGCAACAACATGGGTGGAACTAGTGATCGTTATGTTAAGTGAAGTAAGCTAGGCACAGAAAGACATGCATTGCATGTTCTCACTTACTTGTGGGATCTAAAAATCAAAACAATTGAACTCATGGACATAGAGAATAGATTTATGGTTACCAGAGGCTGGGAAGTGTAGTAGGAGCTGGGACAGAGGTGGGCATGGTTAATGGACAGAAAAACAAAAAGAACGAATAAATAAGATCTACTCTTTGATAGCACAACAGGGTAACTATAGTTAATAATAACCAAACTATATATTTAAAAATAACATAAAGAATGTAATTGGATTGTGGTAACTCAAAGGATAAATGCTTGAGGGAACAGCTATCCCATTCCCTATGATGTGATTATTTTACATTGCATTCCTGTATCAAAATATCTAATGTACCCCATAAATATATACACCTTAAATACCCACAAAAAATTTTTAACATCATATTCTTTTAAATAAAACAATCAAATATATACACACGCATATGTATATATACATATATATATATGAAAGATAGCTAACAAAGTAGGAAAAAGCAATGTACATGTCA
This sequence comes from Hylobates moloch, assembly GCF_009828535.3. NCBI lineage: Eukaryota > Metazoa > Chordata > Mammalia > Primates > Hylobatidae > Hylobates > Hylobates moloch. Next base: position 102,914,072 of record NW_026652282.1, on the reverse strand, counting down.
AACAGCAAGCCTACTATCATTAATCTTAAGAAAAAATAGACATCATTTTTGCAAGCATGATCACTTACAAAAGAAGAAGTACAAATGTTGAATATACATATTATGAGGTATGTTGCATTAGTCATTATAAACAACTGATAGGACTTTTGCATATAGGAACGACAGAGATTAAAAAGAATGCAGTGATCATGCCCCTGCACTCCAGCTTGGATGCTACAGTGATATGGTGTCTAAAAAAAAAAAAATGCAAAAACTCCAGGTAGGAAAGGGTGTGTAAAAAAGGACACTCAATTAGGGGTGAAGCATAATGGTGGAATAGAAAGCTCCACCTATTGTTTTGCCTGCAAAGACACCAAATTAACAACTATCTACACAGAAAAAGCACCTTCATTAGAAACAAAAAGCAGATACGCCCTGGGCCAGAAGGAAAACCGCTGCCTTGAAGGAACCTCAGGACATGCTTCGCATGCACTCCCAGTCTCCAGTGGGGATGGAGGGAAGACTTTTCTGATTCTACCTTAGAGAGGACCACAAAGAAGTCTGCCAGGTAACTCAGGCAGTGGTCACAGGCCCCATAGGAGAAAGCGAACCTGCTCACACATCCAGCACGTGGTTACTAAAACTATCATCTGAGAAAGCTATCACACAATGACTCTCTATAACCAAGGAACCCATACAGAATCTTTGCCACTGAAAGCACCCAGAGCTGAAGCTAGGTGACATTAAACTATAAACACTTAAGTCATATCCTCAAGGAGGACAAAAACCAAAATAACAAAACATAGTAAATTAAAAATAAATCCAAAACTTATTAAAAGAAATAGTCTACCCAAGCAAGAATAAACCAGAATAATAATTCTGGCAACATGAAAAAGCATGGTTCTAAAACACCCCCAAAACATCACACTAATTCTCTATCAGTAGACCCAAACCAAGATGAATTCTTTGAAATACCAGATAAAGAATTCAAAATGTTGATTATTAAGCTACTCAGGGAGATACAATAGAAACATGAAAAGCAACCTAAAGTATTTTTTAAATTCAGAATATAAATAAGATATTTTCTAAAGAGATAGATATTTTGAAGAAAAAACAATCAAAACTTATAGAAATGAAAGACACATTTAGGGAACTATAAAATGCAGTGGAAAGTTTTAACAATAGATTAGACCAAGTAGAGGAAATAATTTTAGAGCTTGAAGACAAGGCTTTCAAATGAACCCAACCAGATAAAAATAAATAAATCGAATTAAAGGAAATAACAGTTTCTAAGAAATATGTGTCTGTGTAAAATGGTCAAACCTAAGGATTATAGTTGTTTCTGAAGGAGAAGTGAAAGCAAAAAGTTTGGAAAACCTATTTGAGGAAATAATTTTGGAAAACTTCCATGGCCTTGCTAGAGATTTAGACATTCAAATTCAAGAAGCTCAAGCAGCTCTTGGAAGATGCACTGCAGAATGGGCATTGCCAAGGCATATAGTCATTAGGTTATCTAAAGTCAATGTGAGGAAAATAATTCTAAGAGCAGTGAGACAAAGGAATCCAGTAGCCTGTAAATGAAAATGTATCATAGTAACAGCAGACTTCTCAGCAGAAACCTTACAAGCCTGAAGGGAGCAGGGTCCTATCTTTAGTCTCCTTAAACAGAACAACTGTCAGCCAATAATTTTGTTTTCAGCAAAACTACCCTTCATAAATGAAAGATGAACAAATCTTTTTCAGACAAGCAAATGCTGAGAGAATTTGTCACTACCAGATCAGTCCTACAAGAAATACAAAAGGAGTTCTAAAAGTTGAAATAAAAGGTCAAGGCACACTAGAATAGAAACTCCTGAAAGCATAAAATTCACAGGGCTTACAAAACAATAACACAGTGAGTAAAACAAACTCACCAGGTAACAATCAACATGATGACTGGAATAGTACTTCACATCTCAATGTCAATGTTGATTCTCCACTTAAAAGATACAGATTGGAAGAATGGATAAAAAAATGCAAACCGAATACCTTATATCTTCAGGAGATACACCCAACTCATAAGGATTCTTGTAGACTCAAGGTAAAGAGGTGGAAAAAGATATTTCACACAAATGGAAACCAAAAGCAAGGACAGGTAGCTATTCTTAGATAAGACAAACTTTAAAACAACAGTAACAAAAAGACAAAGAAGGTCATTATATAATGATAAAGAGTAAATTTAACAAGAATGTATAACAATCTTAAATTTATATGCACCTAGTTCCAAAGTTCCCAGATTTGTAAAGCAATTACTACCAGACTTAAGAAAGGAAATAGACAGCAACACAATAATAGTGGGGCAATTCAACACTCTACTAACAGGACTTGACAAATTATCAAGGCAGAAAAAAATCCAACAAAGAAACTCCAGACTTAAACATCACCCTAGAGCAAATGTACCTAACAGGTATTTGTAGAACATTCTGCCCCAAAACTCCAGAATAGACATTCTTCTCATCAGCACATAGAACATTCTACAAGATAGGCCAATGATAGGCCACCAAACAAGTCTCAATAAGTTAAAAAATTAAAATTATATGAAGTAATTTCTCAAACCACAGTGTAATAAAACTAGAAATAAAATACAAAAGGAACCTCAAAACTATACAAATGCATGGAAATTACACAATCTGCTCCTAAAGGATTTTGGGTTAACAACGAAATCAAAATGGAAATTGAAAAAATTTTCAAAATGAATAATAGCTGTGACACAAGGTATCAAAACTTCTGGGACACAGAAAAAGCAGTGCTAAGAGGAAAGTTTATAGCGTCAAGTGCCTATAAATCTGAGAGATCACAAATTGAAAAGCTAACATTACACCTCAAGGAACTTGTGAAACAAGAAGAAACCAAACCCAAAGCCAGCAGAAGAAAAGAAATAACAGAGGTCAGAACAGAACTAAATGAAATTAAAACAAGACATACAAAAGATCAATAAAACAAAAAGATAAACAAAATTGATACACCACTAGCTAGATTGACCAAGAAAAGTAGAAAGAAGATTCAAATAAACTCAATTAGAAGTGAAGATGGAGACATTACACCTGACACACAGAAACTGCACCTGATACACAGAAATTACACCTGACACACAGAAATATGTGCCACTACACCAGACACACAGAAATATGAAAGATCATTCCAGACTATTATGAATCCCTCTATGCACACAAACTAGAAAATCTAGAGAAAATAGGTAAATTTCTGGAAACATGCAACCCCCTAACTTGAATCAGAAAGAAACAGAAATCTTGCACACTGATAACAAGCAGCAAGATTGAATCTGTCATATATAAACTTCCAACAAAAAATACCCAGGGTCAAATGGATTCACAATCACATTCTACCAGACATTCAAAGAAGAATTGGTACGAATTCTACTGAAAATATTCCCAAAGACTCAGAAGGAGAAACTCCTCTGTAACTCATTCTATGAAGCCAGTATCCCCTTGATACAAAGCCAGGAAAGAACATAGCAACAACAACAAAAAAGAAAACTACAGACCAATATTCCTGATGAATATAGATGCAAAAATCCTCAACAAAATACTAGGAAACCAAATCCAACTGCATACCAAAAAATAATTCACCATTATCAAGTGGGTTTATTCCATGGATGCAGGGATGTTTCAACATATAAAAGTCAATAAATGTGATTCATCACAAAACAGAATTAAAAACAAAAATCACATGATAATCTCAATACACAAACAAAAAGCATTCAGTACAATCCGGCATCCCTTTATGATAAAAATCCTCAACAAACTGGGCATAGAACAATATATCTCAAAATTATAAAAGCCGTCTGGGCACAGTGGCTCACACCTGTAATCCCAGCACTTTGGGAGACCGAGGCAGGTGGATTACGAGGTCAGGAGTTTGATACCAGCCTGACCAACATGGTGAAATCCCATCTCTACTAAAAATACAAAAATTAGCCAGGCGTAGTGGCGCGGGCCTGTAATCCCAGCTACTCGGGAGGCTGAGGCAGGAGAATCGCTTTAACTCGGGAGGCAGAGGTTGCAGTGGGCTGAGATCGTGCCACTGCACTCCAGCCTGGATAACAGAGTGAGACTCTGTCTCAAAAAAAAAAAAAAAATTATAAAAGCCATATATGACAAACTGGCAGCCAACAACATAGTAAATGGTGGAAAGTTAAAAGCATTCCCCCTAAGAACTGGAGCAAGACAATTATGTTGACTTTCTCCACTTTTATTCAATATAGTACTGGAAGTCCCACTCAAAGTAACCAGGCAAGAAAAAGAAGTAAAGGGCATCCAAATTGGAAAAGAGGAAGTCAAACTATCTTTGTTTGCCAGTGATATAATCTTATACTTAGTAAACCCTAAAGATTCCTACAAGAGACTCTTATGTCTTATAAATGAATTCAGTAAAGTCTCAGGTTACAAAGACAATGTATACGAATCAGTAGCAGTGCTACACACCATCAAAAACAAAGCTGCAAATCAAATCAATAACTCAATCCCCTTGTCAATAGCTAAAAGAAAAAGAATAAAATACCTAGGAATATACTTAACCAAGGAGGTGAAGTTCTCCACAAGGAGAACTCCAAAACACTGCTGAAAGCAATTACCAAGGAAGTGTAGTTCTCCACAACAAAGGAGCTGAAAGAAATTACAGATGACACAAACAAATAGAAACACATGCTGTGTGCATGAAATGGAAGAATCAATATCATGAAAATGACCATACTGCACGAGTATGTTGCAATTCCTCAAAATGCCAACATAATTTTGCACAGAATTAGAAAAATACATTCTCAAAATTCATATGGAACCATAAAATGGCCCGAATGGCCAAAGCAATTCCAAGCAGAAAGAAAAAATCTGGAGGAATTACCCAACTTCAAATCTGGAGGAATTACCCAACTTCAAATTATACTACAAGTTGATAGTAACCAAAAGAGCATGGTTCTGGTATAAAAGTAGATTAATGGACCAATGGAACAGGATAGAGAACCCAGGAATAAAGCCAAATGCTTACAACCAACTGATCTTTGACAAAGCATACAAAAACATAAATTGGGGAATACACCCTATTTAAAATAATGCTGGGAAAATTCAATAGCCATATGTAGAAGAATGAAATTGGAACCCTAAACTCATTATATACAAAAATTAAATCGTGATGGATCAAAGACTTAAATCTAAGACCTAAAACCCTAAAAACTCTAGAAGAAAACTTAGGAAAAACTCCTCTGGACACTGACCTAGGCAAATAATTTATGACAAAGACCTCAAAAGCAAATGCAACAAAAGCAAAAATAAGTAAATGGGACCCAATTAAACTAAAATCCTTCTGCACAGCAAAAGAAGTATTCATTAGAGTAAACAGACAACCCACAGAAAGGGAGAAAATATTTGCCAATTATTATCTGATAAAGGACTAATATCCTGAGTCTACAAGCTCAAATGAATCAGCAAGAAAAAAAACAAATAATCTTATTAAAAGTTTCCAAATAATTAGTAGACATTTCTCAAAAGAATACATACAAACGGCCAACGAACATATGAAAAAATGCTCAATATCACTAATCATCAGAGAAATGCAAACTGAAAGTACAATGAGACAACACTCCAGCCAGAATGGCCATTATTAAAACATCAAAAAACAATAGGTGTTAGCCTGGAGATGGTGAAAAAGGAATACTTATACACTGCTGGTGGGAATGTAAATTAGTACCACCTCTATGGAAAACAGTATGGAGATTTCTCAAAAAACTAAAAGTAGATCTACCATTTGATCAAGCAATCCCACTACTGGTTATCTACCCTCCCCCCAACAAAAAAAGTCATTATATGAAAAAGACACCTAGAAGCATATGTTTATTACAGCACAATTCACTATTGCAAAGATATAGAATCAACTTGTGTGCCCGCCATACACCATGAAATACTACTCAGCCGTAAAAAAGAATAAAATAATGTCTTTTTCAGCAACTTGGATGGAACCAGAGACCTTATTCTAAGTGGAGTGACTCAGGAATGAAAATCCAAATACCTCACATTCTTATTTATAAGTGGGAACTAAGATATGGTATGAAAAATTATAGAGTGGTATAATGGAGACTGAAGACTCAGAAGTGGGGAGAGAGGGAGGATGGTTAGGGATGAAAAACTACCTACTGGGTACAATGTACACTACACAGGTAAAGATGGGTGCACTAAAATCCCAGACTTCACCACTGTACAGTTCATCCATGAAACCAAAAACCCCTTGTATCTCTAAAGCTATTGAAACAAAAACAGTCTAAAAACAAATTAATGCCAAACCTTTAAACTCTTCCAAAATATTTAAGTGGAAAGCATAGTTTCAAACTCATTTTATGAGACCAACATTACCAATATCAAAGCCAGACAAAGATACTACAGGACTGTATTGTATATTTCAAAGTGGCTAGAATTGAATTTTAATGATCTCATCATGAAAAAATGAAAAATTAGTTAGGTGATGGATATGTTAATTAGCTTGATTGGATCTTGCCATAATGTATACATACATCAAAACATCATATTTTACTTCATAAATATACATAATTACCATTTGCCAATTATAAATAAATAGAATTTTAAAAATTGAAAAATAATTTCAGACCAATATCCCTGATGAATATTGATGCCAAAATCCTCAGCAAAATGTTACCAAATTGAATTCAACAGCACATTAAAAGGATTATATATTGTGACCAAATGAGATTTACCCCGAGATACAAGGATGTTTTAACATATGAAAATCAATCAATGTAATACACCACTTTAACAGAATGAAGGAAAAATATGTGATCATCTCAATTGATGCAGAAAAAGCATTCAAAAAATTTGACACTTCTTCATGTTAAAAGAAAAACACAACAAGCTAGGAATAGAAAAAAACTACCTCAACATAATAAAAGTCATATACGAAAAGCCTACAGTTAACATTATACTCAATGGTGAAAAACTAAACGTTTTTCTCCAAGATGTGGAACAAGGCAATGATGTTTTCTCTTACCACTTCCATTCAACATAATACTGGAACTCACAGCCAGAGTAATTATGAAACAAAGAGAAATAAAAGAAATACAAATTGGAAAGGGAGAAACAAATTTATCTGTTTTTGCATATGACATGTTCTTATGTGCAGAAACCCTAAGTATTTCACAAAATACTCTGTTAGAGCTAATAAACAAATTCAGCAAAGTCATAGGATACAATACCAACGTTGAAAAATCAGTTGTGTTTCTCTATACTAACAATGAACAATACAAATGGAGAAATTCAACAATAATTCCATTTACAATAGCATCAAAAAGAAGAAAATACCTGTATTTAGGAATAAACATAACCAAAGAAGCAAAAGATTTGTACATCATAAACTATAAAACATTGCTAAAATAATTTAAAGAAGACACCAATAAATAAAAATACATACTGTATTCATTGATTAGATGTCTTAATATTGTTAAAATGTTCATCTTAACTAAAGCAATCTACAAATTTATGCAATCTGTGTAAAATCACAAAGGTCTTTTTTCTTCTGCAGAAATAGAAAAAAATCATGCAAAAATGTATATGCATTCTCAAATGATCCAAAATAACCAAAACAATCTTGAGAAAGAAGAACAAAGCTGGTGGTTTCACACTTCCTTATTTCAAAGCATATTACAAAGCTACAGTAATCAAAAGAGTATGCTACTAGCATGAAGATAAACATAAAAATCAATACCACAGAATAGAGAGCTTAGAAATAAACTCAATATATATGGGCAACTAATCTTCAACAAAGATGCCAAGAACACACAATAAGGAAAGGATAGTCTCTTCAACAAATAGCATTGGGAAAACTATCTCCACATACAAAAGAATGAAATTGGACCCTTTTCTTACATTATATAAAAACTAACTCAAAATAGATTAAAGACCTAGGTATAACTACCAAAACTATAAGACTAGAAAAAAAAACATAAGGAAAAGACTTATGACATTCGAATGGGCAATGACTTCTTCAATATGACAAAAGAAGCAGAGTAACAAAAGCAAAAATATGCACAAGGGAATAACTCTGACTTAAAAACTTCAGTGCAGAAAAAGAAGCAATCAAGTAAAAAGACAACCTGCAGAATGGAAGAAAATATTTGCAAACAGTGTATTGGATTAGGGGTTAATAATCAGAGTATATAAAGAACTCATAACTCAACAACAAAAACGACAACAACGCTTATTAAAAAATGGGCAAAGAATTTGAGTGGACACTTCCCCAAAGATGAGATACAAATGGCCAATAAGTATATGAAAAGATGCTCAACATCACTAATCATCGTGAAATATAAATCAAAACCACAACGAGATATTATCTCATACCTGTTTAGATAGTTAGTATTAAAAAACAAACAAGGCCAGACACGGTGGCTCATGCCTGTAATCCCAGCACTTTGGGAGGCTGAGGCAGGAGGATCACAAGGTCAGGAGTTCGAGACCAGCCTGACCCACATGGTGCAATCCCATCTCTACTAAAAATACAAAAATTAGCCAGGCATAGTGGCGTGGGCCTGTAATCCCAGCTACTCAGGAGGCTGAGGCAGGAGAATCACTTGAACCCAGGAGGCCAAGGTTGCAGTGAGCCAAGATTGCACCATTGCACTCTAGCCTGGGTGACAGAGCTAGACTCCATCTCAAAATAAATAAATAAATAAATAAATAAATAAATAAACTTCTGCACAGCAAAAGAAATAACCAAGCAAATAAACAGACAATCTAAAAAAAATGGAAGAAAATATTTGCAAACTATATATCCGACAAAGAACTAATATTCAGAATATACGAGGAACTCAAATGAATAAGCAAGAAAATAATTAATTTTATTTTAAAATGAGCAAATGACATGAACAGACATTTCTCAAAAGAACATATAAAATTGGCATATATATATATAAAGCTCTTCATCACTAAGAATCAAAGAACTGCAAATTAAAACCACAATGGGATACCACCTTGCCCCAGTCACAATGGCCGTTATTTAAAGGTCAAAAAACAATAGATATCAGTGTGGATGCACTGAAAAGGGAATACTTAACACACAGTTGATAGGAATGTAAATTAGTATAACCTCTATGGAAAACATTATGGGGATTTCTCAATGAACTAAATGCATATCTACCATTCAATCTAGCAATTCCATTACTGGATATATACCTAAAAGAAAATAAGTCATTACATCAAAAATATACCTGCACTCATGTGTTTACCACAGCAAAATTCACAACTTGCAAAAATAAGGAATCAATTTAAGTGTGGACCAACCAAAGAATGGATAAAGAAAATATGGTACATATATACCATGGAATACTACTCAGCCTGAAAAAAAATTGTCTTTTGCAGCATCTTGGGTGGAACTGGAGGCTATTATCTTAAGAGAAGTAATGCAGGAACAGAAATGAAATACTGCATATTCTCATTTATAAGTGGAAGTTAAGCTATGAGTATGTAAAGGCATTCAGAGACATTACAGTCTCAGAAGAGAGGAAGGTGGGTGAGAAATTTAAAAATTCACCTATTGGGTACAATGTACAATATTCAGATGATGGGTACATTAAAAGCCCAGACTATACCACTTTAAAATTAATCCATGTAATCGAAAACCACTTGTACCCGTATTGAAATTATAAATAAATAAATAAATAAATAAATAAATAAATGTACACTACAAAACAAAAGAAGGAAGAGCAACTCTAAAATGTTAAAAGATAAAAAAAGGCTGTCATCCTAGATCTTTAGAAAATGAAAAAATATCCTTCAAAATAAAGGTTGGGCAACTACTTCAAAAACCAGTCTGGAATATCTTCAAAGCAAGTTAAATAGGCAGTTATTACTTGACCTAGCAATTCTACTCCTAGGTACATACCCAGGAGAAATGGAAACATATGTCCGCACAAAAACTTGTAAACAAATATTCTTAGTAGAATTATTTATAAAAGCCAAAAGGTGGGAACAGCACGAATGTTCATCCACTGATCAATGTATAAACACCATGTAGTATATCTATATAATAGGACATTATTTGGCCATAAAACGGAATGAAGTATTGATACATACTACAAAATAGATAAACCTTGGGAACATGTTTGGAAACATGTTAATTGAAAGAAGTCAAACACAAAACATCACATTGTATAATTCCATTTATGTAAAATGTCTAGAATAGGCAAATCTATAAAGATAAACAACAGATTAGTGGTTCTCAGTGCGATGGGGCTATCAGACAATAGAGACTAACTAGTAATGAGTAGGGGGCTTCCTTTTGGGGTGATAGAAATATTCTGGAATTGGAAGGTAGTGATGCCTGCATGAATCTGTGAAAATATTAAAACACACTGAACTACACCATTTTAAATGGGAATTTTAGATATGTGAATGCTATCTCAATAAAGGCATAACCAAAATAATGACAATTAGTACTTCTGCTTTCATTTAGAGCATAAAAAACTGGATAAATTATTGTTCCCCAATAATAATGATAAAAAGCCAAATAAGCTTTAAATTTCTCAGTTTTCTTGAGCCCTTCAGAGACCTGGGTTTACAAGGCAACCATCCATAAAAATTAAGTGACAAGACTCACCAAAGAGAGATGAAATACATGAACTGTCTCACTTTTGACAGAGTATGAGAAAAAGAGGTAGCCACCGTAGAGGTAGACACGAAGAAATCAGGTATGGACTACCAAGTCACTTTGGAGTAGCTAGAGGTCACTAAACACAAGAGTAGTTGTATAGTACAGACTTGAGTGAAATTTTTCATGCTTTTCCGTACAAACTTTTATGTTGTCTGAAACTTGCATAATAAACTTTTTTTTTCTTTCTATAACTTATATTTTAGGTTCAGGGATACATGTGCAGGTTTGTTATATAGGTAAATTTTGTGTTATGAGGGTTTGATGTACAGATTATTCCATCATCCAGGTGGAAAGCAGAGTACCAAACAGGTAGTTTTCCAATACTCACCCTCTTCCCTCCCTTCACCCTCAAGTAGGCCCCAGTGTTTGCTGTTCTCTGCTTTGTGTCCGTATGTACTCAATGTTTAGCTCCCACTTATAAGTAAGAACATGTGGTATTTGGTTTTCTGTTCCTGTGTTAGTTCGCTTAGGATAATGGCCTCTAGCTCCACCCATGTTGCTGCAAAGGACATGATCTCATTCTTTGTCATGGCTGTATACTATTCCATGAAGTATATGTACCACATTTTCTTTATCCAGTCTACCATTGATGGACATTTAGGTTTATTCCATGCCTTTGCTATTGTTAATACAGCGGTGATGAACATACACATGCATGTGTCTTTGTGGCAGAATGATTTATAGTACTTTGCATATATACCCATTAATAAGATTGCTGGATCAAATGTAATTCTGCTTTGAGTTCTTTGAAAAATTGCCAAACTGCTTTCCACAATGGCTGAAATAATTTATATTGCTACCAGCAGTGTATAAGCATTTTTTTACTCCACAACCTTGCCAGCATCTGTCATTATTTGACTTTTTAGTAATAGTAATTCTGGTGTGAGATGGTATTTCCTTGTGGTTTTGATTTGCAGTTCTCTAATAATTAGTAATATTGAGCATTTTTTCATATTCTTGTTGGCTGCATGTATGTCTTCTTTGGAAAAGCGTCTGTTCATGTCCTTTGCCCACTTTTTAATGAGGTTGTTTCACCAGCATTTTTTAATTTTGATTATAAAATAAGTACAATGGAGATGGTTAGTTTGTTGTAGGGAGAGAGAGAGAACAGGCAAACAGGTATGAACGGGTAATTCACAGAAGAAGCTGTATGGCCTATAAACATACAAATAGTGGATAACTTCATTATTAGTAAAGAGAATGCAAAATACAAGAGAATGAACTATTATTTCACATCCATAGCTTGGCAAAGTATTTTAATATACTCCCTGCACCATGACTTTGGTACAGGGATGTGAAGAAATAGGAAATGAGAATTTTCATACACTTCTCATAAGAGTATATGTTATCACAATAATTTGTAAAAGTTTTATGAAGTTCATCATGTGTAATCTTCAATTACACATATAGAAATATACCCTAAAGAAATTACTGTACAGGTGTATATGGAGTATAAATAATAATTTTCATTTTAGAAATAAGCACATTAATCAATAAAATTGATGATGTTCTTGATTAATGTGCTTATTTCTAAAATTTTTATTTCATTTCAATTTTATTGATGTTCTTATTTCTAAAATGAAATGTGGTACATTAATGTAAATGCAGTATATCTCCACTGTAATGTGGTACATTAATGAAAATATAGTATATCTCCATTACAATGAAAAAATTAGAGTCATGTATCAATAAAGATAAACTGAAAAAAAGTTGCTAAACAAAACTTACAGAATGATACAATTTATATAAAGTTATAAAATCCTATAAAAGAACATATTGTGTGTAGCTATTTGAGCATATAGTAAATGTATAATACCATACATGTGAAAGATAAACATAAAATTTATATTAAGGAAAGACATGGATGAAAATTAAACTTAGGCAAGGGTAGGCATGGGACCTCAGCTGAACTCTAAGATTATAGTTCTTAAACAAAATCTATTTGAAATAAATATGGAATAACAAGAAGATTTTATAAACCATTGTGTTTACTACTATATTCTCCCTGTGACTGTCCACATATTTGAAATAGTTATAAATAAAAAACATAAATGAAAATGATTACTACAAAACTTGTAAACTCATATTTGGCCCATAGCTACTCACAAATGAAAAATAATTCTAAATGCCTTTATTATAAAATAAGAAAATTGAAAATAAAGTGCTTGTTCAATCAATAAATTAGAAAATAGTGATATCACTTTTTGGGGAGTAGGAGAGAATAGTAATGAAATAATTAGAGAAATTATTGTATTACAAACTAGAAAAATATGGCACCATAAATAAACTCGAGGTTTTTTTCTGTAAAAAAGAGGCAATAAAATATGTAAACTTTTGTACGTGTAATAAAGGAATAAAGACAGAGATAATGCAGACCACAGCAAACAATATTAAGGACTAGAGGAGATTAAAAAATATAGTAAGCATAGAGGAGGGAGCCAAGATGGCCGAATAGGAACAGCTCCGGTCTCCAGCTCCCAGCCCGAGCGACACAGAAGACGGGTGATTTCTGCATTTCTGCTTGAGGTACCGCTTTCATCTCACCAGGGAGTGCCAAACAGTGGGTGCAGGACAGTCGGTGAAGCGCACTGTGCGCGAGCCGAAGCAGGGCGAGGCACTGCCTCACTCGGGAAGCGCAAGGGGTCAGGG
>NW_026652282.1:102770996-102890737 GCF_009828535.3 Hylobates moloch | reverse complement strand
AAGTGATCCTTCCACTTCAGCCTCCCAAGTAGCTGGGACCACAGGCACGCACCACCACATCCAACTAATTTTTCTATTTTTTAGTAGAGAAAACATGGGTTTTGCCATACTGCCCAGGCTGGCCTTGAACTCCTGGGCTCAAGTGATCTGCCCATCTCGGCCTCCTGAAGTGCTGGGATTGCAGGCATGAGCCCCTGTGCCCGGCCCCGAGGTATTTCATACCCATGTTGAGTCCACGTTGTCCTCTGGCCTCCCCACACCGCTCATTGTGCCTCTGCCTTTCCCCGACCCTGTTCCTGAGTTGCACTGTCTGTCCCTGCTTCCTCCTCCCTCACTAAGCTTCGGCTCCCAGTTTCCTTTTCCTTTGGGTTAAGTTCCTTCTTGGTCTCCTGGTCTTTGTGTCTCCCTTCTGGTCTTTCTCCTCTGTGTTGTTGCTGTTGATTTCTGTATGTCCTTCCTCATTCATTCGTTTTATTTCCTCCAGCTTCGTTGAGGTATAATTGACAAATTATTATTATTTTTTTTTTGAGATGGAATTTCGCTCTTGTTGCCCAGGCTGGAGTGCAATGGTGTGATCTCACCATAACCTCTGCCTCCAGGGTTCAATTGATTCTCCTGCCTCAGCCTCTCAAGTAGCTGGGATTACAGGCATGCACCACCACGGCCGGCTAATTTTGTATTTTTTTTTTTTTTTTTTTTTTTAGTAGAGACGGGGTTTCTCCATGTTGGTCAGACTGGTCTCGAACTCCTGACCTCAGGTGATCCACCCGCCTCGGCCTCCCAAAGTGCTGGGATTACAGGTGTGAGCCACTGCTCCCAGCCCCAGAATTTTCTTTTTTTAAAGACAAAATACCATTCCATTTTATGTATATACTACATTTTAAAATATTTTATTGTTTTTAAATTGATATGTAACACTTGTACATATTTATGAGGTACATAGTAATTTTCCAATACATACAAGTTAGAGTGATCAGATCAGAGCAATTAGTGTACCCATCATTTCAAACTTTTATTATTTATTTTTGTTGGAAATATTTAATATCTTCTTCCTAGCTATTTGAATTATAACATATTATTGTTAACTATAGTCATCCTACAGTGCTAGAGAACACTGGAATTTCGTCCTATTATCTAGCTGTAGGATATATTTAAAAAGGTTTATATACTTTAACACATTTTAATTCATTCATATGTTAATAGATATTTTACTTGCTTCTATGTCTTGACTATTGTGAATAATGCTGCAGCGAACATGGGAGTACCTATGTCTCTTTGACATACTAATTAGTTTCTTTGGATATTTATCCGGAAGCGGGATTGCTGGATCATATAGAGGTTATAGTTCTCATTTTTTGAGGAATCTCCGTACTGTTTTTCACAGTGGCTGTACCAGTTTACATCCTCATTTACTGTGTACAGGTGTTCATTTTCCTTCATATCCTTGCCAACACTTACCTTTTATGTTTTTATTTTTCAGATAAAAGCCAAACTAACAGATGTAAGGTGATATTTCATTGTGGTTTTGGTTTTCATTTCTCCGATAATTGATGATTCTGATGACCTTTTCATATACTTGCTAGCCATTTGTATGTCTTTTTAAAAGAAATATTTATTCAAATCCTTTGCACATTTTTAAATCAGGTTATTTGTTTTATTGCTGTTAACTTGTAGAAGTTTCTTACGTATTTTGGATATTAACCCCTTAACAGATACATGGTTTGCAAATGTTCTCTCCCATTTCAAAGGTTACCTTTTCACTTCGTTGATCGTATTCTTTGCTGTGCAGAAGATCTTTATTTTGATGTAGCTGCACTTGTTTATTTTTACTTCTCTTCCTTGTGCTTTGGTGTATACAAGATCATATCCAAAAAATCACTGACAAGGCCAATTACAAGAAGCTTTTCCCTATGCTTACTTCTACATGTTTTATATTTATGGGTCTTACATTTAATTATTTAATCCGTTTTGAGTTGATTTTTGTGTATGATGTAAGATAAGGATCCAATTTCATTCCTTTGCATCTGGATATCTAGTTTTCCTAACACTATTTATTATCAATATTACATTTTTCGTATTGTGTATTCCTGGCACCCTTGTCAAAAATTAGTTTATCATGTGAGTAGGCCTATTTCTGATATCTCTATTTTTTTATTGATCTATATGTTTGTCTTGATACTAGCACCATACTTTTTTTATTACTGTAGCTGTGTATGATATTTCAAAATTGGGAAGTTTGATGTCTCCAGTTTTGTCCTTTTTCTTCAAAGATGCTTTGGCTGCTCAGGATCTTTTATGTGGTTCCATATGAATGATAAAATTGTTTTACTACATCAGTAAATTTGCTGTTTGGAATTTGATTGTGATTACATCGACTCTGTAGATTAGCTGGGTAGTATATATACTTTTAAATTATATATACATAGGTGTATATATATTTAAAATATACAATGTGTAAGTTTGAAATACATATACAAAGTGAAATGATTAATATAGTCAATAAAATTATCTATCATCACACATAGTTACCATTTTTTTCTGTGTGTGGTAAAAACACAGCACATTTGCCAGCAAATTTCCAGGATACAATACAATATAACTAACTATAGTCCTCATGTTGCACATTGTATCTCTAGATTTATTCATCCTACATAATATCAAATTTGTACCCTTTCATCTGCATCTCCCTATTCTATCTCCTATCCCTGGTAACCACCATTCTACTCTTTGTTTTAGATTCCAAATATAAGTTAGATCATGCAGCAATTTTATTTCTGTCTCCAACTTATTTCACTTAGTATAATGTCCTCCAAGACCATTGTTCTAAACGGTAGGATCTAATTCATTCTTAAGGCTGAAAAATATAACATTATATACATGTGTACACATATGAAGTGCTGACTTTTCTTTTGATATATACCCAGAAGAGGGATTGCTGAATATCCTGAGTCATACGAACATTTTAACAGCATCAATTCTTCCAATCCATGAGCGTGGTATGGCTATTTATTTGTGCTATGTTTTACTTCTCTCATTTGTGTTTTATAGTTTCCAGTGCAAAAGTCTTTCACTACCTTGGTTAGTTATTTTTCTAAGCATATTATTCTTATTAATGCTATTGTATAATAAATGGAATTGTTTTCTCAATTTTATTTTCACTTTGTTGTTAGTGTATTGAAATGCAAATGACTTTTATGTTGATTTTGTAATCTGAAACTTTACCAAATTTATTAATGCTAACAGCTTTTTCCCCCCTTTGGGTTCTATAGGGTTTTCTACATATGAGATCATGTCATCTGTAAAGAAATAATTTTACTTCTTCTTTTCCTGTGTTGATATCTTTTATGTCTTTTTTCCTCTAATTGCTCTGGCTAGGATTTCCAGTCTTACATTGACTAGAAGTGATGAGAATAGGCATCTTTTCCTTCATCCAGATCTTAGAGGGAAAGCTTTCAGCTTTTCACTGATGAGTATTATATTAGCTGTTGGTTTTTTATAAATAATTTGTATTGTGCTAAGTTCCACGCATACCTAGTTGGCTGAGAGTTTTTCTCATAAAAAAGTGTTACATTTTGCCAAATGCTTTTTCTGCACCTATTAATATGATCGTGTAATTTTCTCATTCATTCTGTTGATGTGATATGTCACACTAATTAATTTGCAGGTTGAAGAACCCTTGCATCCCAGTGATAAATTCCACTTGGTCATACTGTAAGATTCTTTTAACGTGCTGTTGAATGTGGTGTGCTATTTTGTTAAGAATTTTCGCATCCATGCTTATCAGGTCTATTGGCCTATTTTTGTTTCGTTTTGTTGTGGTGTTTTTGTCTTAGTTTGGTATCAGGATGATGGTGGCCTCATAAAATGAGTTTGGAATTGTTATGTATTCTATTTTTGTGAAGAGTTTAGGATTAGTATTAATTCTTCTTTAAATATTTGGTAGAATTCACCTGTTAAGCTATCTGCTCCTGGAGTTCTTTATTGGGAGGATTCTCATTACTGTTTCTATCTCCTTGTTATTTGTTTGCTCAGGCTTTCCATTATTCTTAGTTCAGTCTTCATGATGTGTATGCATCTAAGAATTTAAAGAATTGGTTGTTTGATTGATAGGCATATAATTGTTCAGAAAAGTCCTCTATGATCTTTTTTATCTGTGGTATCATTTGTAATGTCTCCACTTTCTTTTCTGGTTTTATATATTTGAGTTTTCTCTCTTTTTCTTACTAATCTAGCTAGGGATTTCTTGATTTTGTTTATCTTTTCATCAAAAGAACTCCTATTTTGTTGATTTTTTTCTATTATTTTTCCATTCTCAATTTATTTTTACGCTAATCTTAATTATTTTCTTCCTTCTATTGACTTTGGGCTTAGTTTTTACTTGTTTTTCCAGTTGCTCGAGGTTAAAATTTAGGCTGTTTATTTGGGATCTTTTTTCGTTTTTTATGTGGGTGTTTGTTGCTACAAACTTCCCTCTTATTACTGCTTTTGTTGAATATCGTAAGTTTAGGTATGTTTTGTTTTCATTTACATTTATTAAATATATATATATTTTTTTTTTTTTTTCTTTTTCTTACTGAGAAAGCATCTCTCTCTGTCACCCAGGCTGGAGTACAGTGGTGCTATCGCCACTCACTACAATCTCTGCCTCCCAGGCTCAAGAGATCCTCCCACCTCACTCTCCTGAGTAGCTGACACCACAGGCACCTGTCACCATGCCGGGTAATGTTTTTGTATTTTGGGGAGAGATGTTGCCCAGGGTGGTCTGAAACTTCTGAGCTCAAGAGAGTCACCTGCCTCAGCCTACCAAAATGCTGGGATTACAGGCATGAGCCACCAGGCCCCGCCTATGATATTTTCTAATTTCTCTTTTGATTTCTACTTTGACTCAATGCTTGTTCAAGAGTGTGCTGTTTATTTCTATGTAGTTGTGAACTATCTCATTTTTATTTTGTTATTGATTTCTTGTTTCATTCCTTTGTGGTTGTAAAAAGAAACAGGGTATGATTTCAATTGTCATAAATTTTTAAGTGTTGTTTTGAGACCAAATATTATTTTTATCCTAGAGAAAGGTCTATGTGTGTTTGGGAAGAATGTATATTCTGTTGTTGTTTAGTGGAATGTTTTTATATGTCTGTTAGGTTCATTTGGCCTATAGTGTTGTTCAAATCTGCTGCTTTCTTACTGATTTTCTGTCTATATGATCTATCCATTATTGAAACTGAGGTATTGAAGTCTCCTACTATTACTATACTGCTATTTCTATCCTCAGATCTGTAAATTTTTGCTATATATGTGTGTGTGTGTGTTCTTATGTTGAGTACATATATATTTATAATTGCTTTTATCTTCCTGATGAATTGACCCTTGTATCATTAAGTAATGATTTTCTTGTCTTTTGTGACAGTTTTTTATCTAAAGGCTATTTGTTTCTCATAGAAATGTAGCCACTTCTGCTCTATTTCAATTATAATTTGCATGGAATATCTTCCATATCTTCATTTTCAGGATATGTGTCTTTATATCTAAAGTTAGTCTCTTCTAGACATCATAAGGTTGAATCTTGTTTTATATATCCATCCAGCAACTCTATGTCTTTGGTTAGTGAGTTTAGTTCATTTCACTTAAAGTAATTATTGATAGGTAAGGACTTACTATTGACATTTTGTTATTTTCTGTCTGCTTTGTAATCTTTGTTCCTTTTTTGCTGTCTTCCTTTGTGACTTGATGATATTCTGTAGTGATATACTTTTATTCCTTTCTCTTTATCTGATTTGTATCTTCTATAGTTTTTTTCTTCTTTGTGGTTTCCATGAGGCTTCCATAAAACTTCTTACAACAGTCTGTTTTAGGGTGATAGCAACTTAACTTCCATTGCATACAAAACTCTACACTTACTTCTCCCCCCACAAAATCTATGTTATTCATCTCATAATTTGCTTATTTTTATAGTATATATCCATCCATCATTTTTTTGTTTATAATTATTCTTAATACTTTTGTCTTTTACTATGTACGCTAAAATTAAGTGTGATTTGTGTACCACCAATACAGTATTACATTATTCTGCATTTGTTTATGCACAGTTGGCCCTTTGTACACATGGGTTCTGGTTATTATGATTTGGTGCAAGTGCATAAAAATGTGTTCTTTCTTATATTCGATTGTCTTCCAAATACAGTCTTTCTTATTAGGGAATCTCTCTAGGACATAGCATCTAAAGATACAACTATTTCCTAGAGAAAGCTTAATCAACTCAGTGAATTTAAGGAGACTTGAGGTGCCCACACAGAGGGCCAACTTGATCTTGATATAAAGTTGTTATTTCTCTAAAGTAAAGTATCCACTAGTTAGACATTACTGAATAAGCTCACTCTTGGAGATTCAGATAATAACACAAGCTCACAAGATTAATAGAGCAAACACTTAATAATAAGTCATAGTATTGGGGGTAGTTGTTGATTATTCCTTTATCTTTACCTTGCCCTGTTCAAGATAAGATTTCAAGATGTAGCCAAGGATATCATTTTCATATTGAGGTGGCAATTGTTTCCTTAGAGTGGAACTGACATTTAATAAGGCATGATAGAACACGTCCAGGTGAATATACTTTGGTAATAAATATATAAAGCCAATTTATTAAACTTGGTTCCACACAGAAGTTGTAACAATTCTAAACAAGAACATACATACTTGTTACTTATGCATAGGATCTTGAATTGTAGAATTCAGTCCAGCTTTCTGTAAATGGAATTGGTATTTTTTTAAATCTCAATCTGGCCCCTTGTGTCTATGTAATTGATTAAAATTTAAAGGAGTTAAGGGACGTGATTGTCACCTCCCTCCTATACTACCCACTTCCAAAACACAAACACACAACTCCACCCCCTTAATGACAAAAGCCATGCTTTTTGAAAGAATACTGTCACTGGGTTTACTCATCTAACCATAAAATTGGTCAATTAGTTAGCTTATAGTCTATTTAATCCAGCTAATCATTAAAATCACAGTTTCATTTATTAACAATACTTATTGAACACTTATTAAGTGCCGGGTTCTATTCATATTGCTTGCCACATATTACTCCTGTAATCTTAAAGTGACCTGTGAAGTGTGTTATTACCATTTCATCTACCACTTCAGAGATTAGTAGATGAGACATAACAAGGTTGAATCACTCACCATAGGTCACACAGATGATTTCAAGGACTATATTATTAACTGCTGCTCTATTCTGCTAGTAAACGGCCAAGGTAGGACTTAATCCCAGTTCTGCCTTACTCCAGAGCCTTAGGTTTATCCAATACTATATATTGCTCCTCTAGTGTTTTATTTTGTCTGTAAAAGTGGTACTAAGCAATATGTTGGGAAAACGTGGCAACAACCTTAAATATTAGTATCCTACTTCAAGTGCCCTAGTTTCTCCTTAGATATTAAAATAAGATTTGACTGCTTACCTCAGAGCTTGCTTATTAACTAAGTTAAATGAATAAATAAATATATGAGGACTCTGTTAATGCATCTAAATCAGTTCTTCCCAAACTTTATTTCATCATGATACATGTAGACACTTATAGCCAGATTGTCACTGGTTTAGGGGCTTTGACTATCCCAGGCCCTATAAGGCCACCTAATGGCTGAGAGGTTCAATATATCATTCTTATTATAACCCTTTCATAATACACTAGTTACTGTGATCTTACATAAATTTTTACTTAAGCCTGTTTATAACTGAGCTTCACTAGCACTTAGGTAATGTTGTTACAGTCTGATGTGTTCTTAAAATAGCTGCTTAAAAGGTAAGGGAACTTTAGTATGGAGAATGGGGAAATGACTAGTGTACCGAGGGTCAGTTCTTTCTACTTTATTACACAAAATGCTTTCCTCTGCAGGTACATGACAGTTCGCTCTTTATTCTGCAGGATAAGAAATAAGGGTTATAAATCTAAAACATTAATGGATCCAAACTGTATTTTGAGAAGGAAGTAGAGGAAAACTCCTTTGTGGGACTGGTTTGGAAAATGACAGATGATGGCATGAAGGATCATACTCACCTTAGTGGCTTTCACATCACACAAAGAGAAATGCACAATGACTTGTCTTTCATGCTTGAAAAATTGTGTTATTAACTCACCATTAGGCAGTACCTGTTCCAAAAAAGTTTTCTATGTAGTTTATAAATGGAATCATAATTTCAATATACTAGTGGAACTTACTTAAAGAATCTCTACTTTGAAACCACAGCAAATAAAAATATTCAATGCATAAAATTAATGATTAAGGAAAAATGATTAAAAAACTGTTTAAAACAACTAGCACTCAGGCTTATGTTTGATTGAACTGCAAAAAAATCAAATTAAATTAACTTTCAAGACTTTTAAACTATAATTTTCTAAATCAGTAATAATCAATCCATGGCTAATTGGACATTTAAAAGCAGCCCATGTAGTTCTAAAAGCAAGTGTGACAATACATATTATTTCTAAATTTTTCATGGATGATAAAATTGAAGAACCTAAGAGAGAAGTAAAGCATTATAACATATTTATAACATTGTTTGAGGAAGACAGATTAAGCTAAATTAAAAGGAGAGAAGCCTAGCCCTTCTGCTTATTTTGCAATATGATCTTGGGGAAGTTGTTGACCTTATCTTAGTCTGTTTCATCATCTACAAAATTGGATAATAGGGATTTATACTTCCAAAATAATTTTCCCCTAGTCCTCCCTAAGTTCAAGCGCTAAGTACAATCCTAGAAATTACATATAATACATACATATATAAATACATACATAAGACATATATAATATATATAACATATATATATACACACACATATATATCTGTCTAGCAAACATAAGAAAACCCATGAATGAAGAGAAGAAACCAGCTAGAAACTTCAGGACCCAAAGAACAATACAGTGAACACAGTGGTAAGTTATTTGAATTTTCTTTTTTAAAATTTTAATTGTATATATTTATGGGATACAAATATAATTCTTTTAATGCATGGACTGCATAGCAGTAAAGTTAAGGCTTTTAGAGTTATCCATCACTCCATCACCCAAATCATGTATACTGTATCCATTAGGTAATTTCTCATCATGCACCCTCTCCTATCCCTGTACCCTTCTGAGTCTCTGTTGTTTGTCATTCCAAACTATGTCCATTTGGACCCATTATTTAGCTCCTACTTATAAGAGAGAACGATGCAGTATTTGTCTTCTGTACCAGAGCTGTTGCACTTAAAACAAATGCCTCCGGTTTCAGCCATGTTGATGCAAAAGACACGATTTTACTCTTTGCTATGACTGAATAGTGTACAATTTTGTGTGTCTGTCTGTGTATCACATTTTCTTTATGCAATCATCTCTTCATGAACACTTAAGTTGATTCCATATCTTTGCTATTGTGAATAATGCTGTGATAAACATATGAGTGCATGTATCTTTTTGATATAATGATTTATCTTCCTTTGGGAAGATACCTAGTAGTGTGATTGCTGGATCTGATGGTAGTTATATCTTTAGTTCTTTGGGAAGTCTTCATACTGTTTTCCATAGAAGTTGTACTTATTTACATTCCCTCCAATGGTGCATATGCATGCCATTTTCTCCTCATCCTCACCAACATCAGTTTTTTTTTTGTCTTTTAAATAACAGCCATTTGGACTGGCGTAACACCATATTTCATCATGGCTTTATTTGGCATTTCTCTGACGATTAGTAATGTTGAGCATTTTTTCATATGCCTGTTGGTCATTTCTATATCTTCTTTTGAAAAATGTACATTCATGTCTTTTGTGTACTTTTTAATGGGATTATTTGAAATTTTTTTACGTTGAGTTCTTTATTAATTCTGAATATCAGTGGCCTGTCAGATGCCTTCCATTCTGCAAATTATCTATTCACTGTGTTGATTATTTATTTTGCTGTGCAAGAAGCTTTTTAGTTTAATTAAGTCCCGTTTGGTTTTTTTGGCTTTTGGTTTTTTTTTTGTTTGTTTTTTTGGTTTTTGTTGCCTGTGATTTTGAGGTCTGGGTCATGAATTATTTGCCTAGACCAATGCCCAGAAGAGATTTCCTTAGGTTTTCCTAGTATTTTTAAAGTCTCAAGTCTTATATTTAAGCATTCAATCTATCTTGACTTTACTTTTGTGTATGGTGAGAGATATAGGTCCAGTTTCATTATTCTGTATATGGCAATTCAGTTTTGTCATGTATATTGCAGATGTGTAGTTGAAGAAGCCAGCAATCTGGAAATGCCTATGAGTGTAGACAAAAAACAAAGATAAAACCCTGCTCTCTCTGGTCAACAGGCTATGATAGAGGCAGCCCAGAAAGACCAGAAACTCTTCGGCCCTAATGGCTCTACTTTAGCTAAACACCATGGAAAAAACTGTGACCTCAACATTATCCATGACAACAAACACCTTGTGGGGAAGCAAAAAGATTACCTTCACCAGGGTGTAACAAATCACCACAACCTTCCCACCATATTGTGTCAGAGAAGACTGAGTAGAGAACTAGGACTTTCAACCCCACTAGGGTGTAACAAGGACTCCCTTACTGCACTGCTACACTCCCTTTCTCTGCTGGAGTGATGTTAGTGAAAGCCAGGTAAGCAGAATATTTCAAAAAGATCCAGAGTCTCACAGTACAAAATTGTAAATGTCTGAAAATAAAACAATGCATCTGAAGATCAGTAGAATCTTGAAACAAATGAAAAAAATAAAAGCAATATATGCCAATGAAGCAGGAGATGTAAAATAAAAAAAAGGAAGAAAAACAAGTTTTCTATCCTGGGCTGACTCACTCTAAGGCAGGGCTCTGTTGGGGCTTTGATAGTACTATTAGCAGAGCCAGGGGCCAGAAGGAATGGGTTCCAGGAGCAGGGATGAGAAAAACAAGTTATTCTTATCAGTTTCCCCCTTTTGAATTCTTTCCCCATACTATTATTCTTTGTTCTGCTGTCATAACTATTTTTTAACTATTTCTGTAAGTTTGTAAGGATTTTGTAAGTTCCTGTTTTCCCATCTGTGCAGTATGATGAAGGTCACAAGACATTCCTGAGTTGCAACACCTGTCACTGTTTGAGAAACTGCCTTTGTTCTGCTTCTGTAAGCTTGCTTGCCCGCCCTGCAGGTTTTGTGCCACTAACTGGCCAACCCCCTTCGGTTGCATGTATAAAAGTCAGGCCCTGTCTTTGTTCGGGGCTTAGCCTTTGGATATTAATCTGCTGAGCTGGTGGCCACCTAATAAAATCCTCCTGTCCCACCCATTGGTCACTCCTGTCCCTTGATTCCCACAACCCCAACACTGAGGTTACAGAAAGGTTAGCTATCTGATAAAGACATTAAAGCAGGCATTGTAAGCGTGCTTCAACAAGCAATTATTAATAACCTTAAATGAAAACAGGAAATTTTTATCAAATAAGTAGAATTTATACATAACCAAATGGAAATGAGTAAATATAATAGACTTTTCTTCTTTTGAGTTTTCTAAATTATGATGAAATATTGAAGAAATTGTAACATTGTATGATGTGGCTCTAAATATATATACAGAAAATATTTAAGGCTATTGAATTATAAATGGGGAACAGTAAATGGAGATGAAGTTTCTACACTTCATTTAAACCGGTAAGATTATGACACCAACAGACTGAAAAGTTGTGTATATATAATGTATTATCTTGGGCAACCACTAAAAATATTACACAAAATGATTCATGTGGAAACAGGATAAGTAAGTTAAAATAAAATTGTACAAAAACAAGTTACAGAAACTTACAGGAAGGTGGAAAAAGGAAATGAAGAAGCCAGAAAGAGGAAAAAAAATTGAAAACAAAGAATAAATGGATCAATAATTGCTTTAAACGCTAATGGTTTGAATATACCAATGAAAACACAAAGATTAACATAAGGGTTTAAAAATTATGACCCAGCTACTGCATATGCTGTCTGCAAGAAACTCACTTCAAATATGATGATATTGTCAAGTTTAATGTGAAATAATGGAAAAATGTATATAATACAAACATTAATCAAAAGAAAATAATGTGGATACATTAACATCATGTAGATTTCAGAGCAAAGAAAATTACCAGAGACAGAGGGTAACATTATACAATGATAAAAGGGTCAATCTCACAAGAAATAGCAATCCTAAGTTTTTACTCTGAAAGGAAAATAAATCTTGGGGCCCCAAAATCACTAACCTAAGGGGAAAAGTCAAGCTGAGAACTACTTAGAGCAAACCTGCCTCCCGTTCTTTGCAAAGTCACCCCTCTGCTCACTGAGATAAATGCATATCTGATTGCCTCATTTGGAGAGGCTAATCAGAAGATCAAAAGAATGCAACCATTTGTCTCTTAGCTACCTATGACCTGGAAGCCCCCTCCCTGACTTTGAGTTGTCCCACCTTTCCAGACTGAACCAATGTTTATCTTACACATATTGATTGATGTCTCATGTCTCAGTAAAATATGTAAAACCAAGCTGTGTCCCTACCACCTTTAGTACATGTCGTCAGGACCTCCTGAGGCTGTGTCACCGGCATGTCCTCAACCTCAGTAAAACAAACTTTCTAAATTAACTGAGACCTGTGTCAGATTTTTGGGGTTCACAGTACAAACCAAAAAAACAGAGGTCCAAATATATGAAGCAAAAACTGATAGAATTGAAAGGAAAAATAGGCAACTATGTAATTATAATTGGTACCTTAAAAACCCTCTCTCAACAGTTGGCTAGAACAATTAGACATAAGATTACCCTTAATATAGAAGAATTGAATAGCATCATCACAAGATCTAATTGAAATTTATGGAACACTCCACCAAACAACAGCAGAATACCCATTTTATTCAAGGGCCCACAAGATATACACAAAGATAGATTATATTATGAGCCATAAAAAAAATCTCAACAAATAAGAAAGAACTGATATCATACACTACTATAAACTACTCAAAGTGTGGTCCATAGACCACCAGCATCAGCACTCCCGGAGCTTGTTAAAAATGCATGGAATACTGTGCAGCCATAAAAAAGGATGAGTTCATGTCCTTTGTAGGGACATGGATGAAGCTGGAAACCATCATTCTCAGCAAACTATCACAAGGACCAAAAACCAAACACCTCATGTTCTCACTCATAGGTGGGAACTGAACAATGAGAACACTTGGACAGAGGAAGGGGAACATCACACACCAGGGCCTGTCGTGGGGTGTGAGGAGGGGGGAGGGATAGCATTAGGAGACATACCTAATGTAAATGACGAGTTAATGGGTGCAGCACACCAACTTGGCACATGTATACATATGTAACAAACCTGCATGTTGTGCACATGTACCCTAGAACTTAAAGTATAATAAAAAAATGCAGAATCTCGGGCCCTATTTCTGATCTACTGAATAGAAATCTGCATTTAAACAGATACTTCAGTGATTCATTTGCATAATAAAGTTGAGAAACCCTGCTGTACACAACTAGCAATTGAAATGACCACTTCTGTGATAGCTTAATTGAAGTTAGAGAAAAAAACATGCAGTTCTTTTTCTATGTTGTCAGTTATTTCTGGATCTTTTCCTTTGCCAAATTTATCATTTCCATTCTGAAACTTCTGAAAAACAGTATCTATCAGGCCATACTGCTTTTCCATAAACATAAAAAGAATATCTTGTTAACAGTGAACAAATGTGGATTAGGGAAGGAGACCAGGAGGAATGTGGAAGAAGCACACAATCTTGATTCAAGTAATTAATCCCACCTTTAATTTATATCTCAAATGTCACATCACCATAGCTACACATCACATAGCTCAGTGTATGATATTTATCTCCTGTGGAATATACAGTAATTGCTCAAGGGGCAAAAATTAAACAAGAAAACTGTATCTAACTAATATGAAGAGATTGACTACAAACCCCTGTCAGTATTATAGCTGAAAATATTTCATTGCTTCATTCCTTTTTGCTCACCTAATCCGATGTTGACCATAGCATTACTTAATACACTTGCTATTTCCATTTAATGACAATACCTAAGCTCAGGAGTACAGCTATAATATATATTATACATTGCATCACGATATCAATGGCAAATATATTAAACACATTTTGAAAGGGGATAGGCTTTCTTTACTACTGACCTGAAAAAAAAATTGCTCTTTTTATCTCAAAAGAAAAGAAATTTCCCTAGTAAGAGCAGCTTGTTACCAAAGAAAAAACTATGAAATAAAGTAATTCAGCAGACTACAATCTGCATATTTATACACTGGACTATTGAGAAACACATTAATAATTTACTGTCCTCTGAAAGAAACTTTTACTCTTGCATAATTATTATTATAAAATAGACATCACACAATAAGTGTTATCTGGCAAGTTGAATAATAAATTGGGGAATTAATCCTCAAAAGGCCAGTTCCAGAAACACAAACATTTTCACATATGTACATGTATTAATCAGGGTTCTCTAGAGGGACAAAACAAATAGGAGATATGTCTATATGAAGGAGAATTTACTAAGAAGAAATGACTCACATGATCACAAGGTAAAGTCCCGCTATAGGCTGTCTGCAAGTTGAGGAGCAAGGAAGCCAGGGATGGATCAGTCCCAGTCCCAAAACCTCAAAACTAGGGAAGCCGACAGTGCAGCCTTCAGTCTGTGGCCAATGGCCTCAGAGCCCTAGGCAAACCACTGGTGTAAGTCCAAGAGTGCAAAAGCTGAAGAATTTAGAGTCTGATGTTCAAAGCCAGGAAGCATCCAGCATGGGAGAAAGATGAAGGCCAGAAGACTCAGTAAGTCTTCTCTTCCATCTTCTCCTGCCTGCTTTATTATAGCTGCACTGGCAGCTGATAAGATGGTGCTTACCCTTTAGCCAGAGTAAGGGTGGGTCTGCCGCTCCCAGTCCACTAACACAAATGTTTATCTCCTTTGTCAACACCCTCACAGACACACCCAGAAACAATATTTTGCATCCTTCAATCCAATCAAGTTGACATTCAATATTAACGATCACGATACATATACAGACAAATGGAGTTAAGTGTAAAAACTTGGGGACTGGATGCACAATCTCAAGTGACAGCAACTTAGACCTAGGTCAAATTTTAGTTGAGATCTCCCTGATTCTTGAAATCTATGTAAAATTGTCATAAGCTTCTTCCATGGCTATTGACTGCAGTCTTGCAATCTTTTGCGTATTGTAATGTCTTGACTACCACAGATGCCTAGGATCCTGCTTCCTCTCTCACATTATCAACACTTGCACTCCACCACCAGTGGAGTTTCACTGACCCTTCAACTCACCCAGTCCAAAGTTCTATCTTCTCTGACTTTCCTTTCTTTTTGCTTCCCTCTTTCCCTCTTACTCAACACTTATTCTCCCTAATGAGAGCAAATATAAAAAATTCCTTGGCTACTTTCCTATAAAACATACATATACATGCACACACACGCACACTCAAAAAAAATATTGTCTTATGAGGTCTTGGGAACTGAAAGCTTATTAAGGTACTTCTCTAAAATAGACCCTTTTTATGAGGAAAGCTGGTGCTTGCTAATAAACTAACACTGCTTTAAAAGTTCATTGCATAGAGATTGTTGAAACTTAGAGTAGTTGCCAAAATATCTATTACTCAGATTCCATCTAGGACCATCTGAGATTACTGGAGACAAAGCATTTCTTACAAAATAGATCAAATACTCTTACTTCACGAGAGTATCAAAAACTCTAATGAAATAAAAGTCCTTCTCTAAACACCATACTTATAGTCATGGCTCTGTGCCTTTGTTCACATTATACACATTTCCAGATGTGTTATATCCTGCTTCTACCTATCACTGCCAAGTTCAAGCCTCATCTCTTTCAAAAAGTACTATTTAATACTCAATTCTTACTTGGTCCTTCCCTTCCTTACCATTCTTTTTTTTTTTTTTTTCTTGAGATGGAGTCTCGCTCTGTCGCCCAGGCTGGAGTGCAGTGGCGCAATCTTGGCTCACTGCAAGCTCCGCCTCCTGGGTTCACGCCATTCTCCTGCCTCAGCCTCTCTGAGTAGCTGGGACTACAGGCGCCCGCCACCACGCCCGGCTAATTTTTTTGTATTTTTTAGTAGAGACGAGGTTTCACCGCGGTCTCGATCTCCTGACCTCGTGATCCGCCCACCTCGGCCTCCCAAAGTGCTGGGATTACAAGCTTGAGCCACCGCGCCCGGCCCCTTCCTTACCATTCTATATCCCCTTTGTGCTATTTTCTTAAGTCTTCTCCCCAACTAGATTATAATATTCTTAACTATAGGGAGTGTGTCATTACTTCTGAGTTCTCCACATTTTCACAAGAGTACAAAATCTAGACAAGTTAGTCAGGGGAGAGATAGAGATGGAGAACACATTGTTTGGAAGGTCCTACCTACTTAATGAATAGGCCCCATGAACTTGAAAACCTCCATCTGCTTACTAGACTGCCTACTGGGAGTTCTTTCTTCTAGTTAGAGAATATCTTCTCCTAAATTAATCATTTATTGCTTTATCATGAAGATAAAACTTTGGAAAAAATAATTGTTTTCCAACAGTAGCCAGTGAAAATACAGGCTTTGACGTAAGAGACAGATAACTGCCACAAATTAATTAGCTTTAGGATCTCCAGCAAGTTAACTTCCCTGTGCCTAAGTTTACTTTCCATAAAATGAAGATTCTGATACCACCTATTCTACTTGATGGTTGTGAGATTGAGATTACATATGTACAATGTCTTTCATAAAGCCTAGCAGTAAATAAGTGGTAGCTTACCACTCAATGTTAGCAAAAAAGCCAAATTCTGTAAAATATTTGAAAAGATATATTCTGAGCCAAATGTGAGGACCATGACCTGTGACACAGCCTCAGAAGGTCCTCAGAACATATGCCCAAGGTGGTTGAGTTACAGCTTGATTTTATACATTTTAGGGAGACAGAAGTTGCAGGCAAAGACATAAATCAGTACATGTAAATTTTACATTGGTTCAGCCTGGAAAGGCAGGACATCATGAAGTGGGGCTTCCAGGTCATAAGTGGATTCAAAGATTTCTTGATTGGTAATTGGTTGAACCCAATGGATAAATGCTTAAGGGGATGGATATCCAATTTTTCATGATGTGATTATTATGCATAGCATACCTGTACCAAAATATTTCACATGCCTCATAAATATATACACTGACCATGTACCCACAAAAATTAAAAATTAAAAAAGAAAGCAGGCCGGGCACGGTGGCTCATGCCTGTAATCCCAGCACTTTGGGAGGCCAAGGCTGCCGGATCACTTGAGGTCAGGAGTTCAAGACCACCCTGGCCAACATGGCGAAACCCAGTCTCTACTAAAAATACAAAAATTAGCTGGACATAGTGGCAGGTGCCTGTAATCCCAGCTACTTGGAAGCCTGAGGCAAGAGAATCACTTGAACTCGAGAGGCGGGGGTTGCAGTGAGCTGAGATTGCCCCACTGCACTCCAGCCTGGGTGACAGAGTGAGACTTCGTTTCAAAAAGAAAAAAAGAAAGTAAAAAGACTTGAGCTTTGCCTAGACTGGAAGTAAAAAGAAAGAAATGCTTGGGTTAAGATAAGGGGGTTATGGAAGCCTAGGTTCTTGTTATGTAGATGAAGGTAGCAGGCTTCAGGGAGAATAGATGGCCAATGTCTGTTTTCAGATCTTAAAAGGTACCAGACTCTTAGTTAAATATTTGCAGGGCCATTTCAAACTATGTCAAAGGAATACATTTTAGGGTAAAATACTTTCATTTCTTTCAGGGCCTGCCATCTATCAGGTGACACTATACTAGATTCAAGTTGGAATTTGGTATCTTATTGCTACAAAGAGTCTGTTTTGTTAATCTTAAAATTTATGTCTTAATGTTAATGTTTGTCAGTTGTGCCTGAATCCCAAAGGGAGAATAATATAATGAGGCATGTACAACTTCCTCATCCACCATGGCCTGAACTAGTTTTTTTTAGGTTCCTTGAAATCCCCTTGGCAGAGAGGAGGGGGCCAGTCAGTCAGTTGGAGGGTGTATTAATCCGTTCTCATGCTGCTAATAAAGACATACCCAAGACTGGGTAATTTACAAAGGAAAGAGGTTTAATGGACTCACAGTTTCACATGGCTGGGGAGGCCACACAATCATGGTGGAAGGTGAAGGAAGAGCAAAGGCACTTCTTACATGGGAAGGCACATCTTACATGGTAGCAGGCAAGAGAGCTTGTGTAGGAAAATTCCCCTCTATAAAGCCATCATCTCTCATGAGACTTATTCACTATCACAAGAACAGCATGAGAGAGACCTGCCCCCATGATTCATTTACCTACCATTGGGACCCTTGCACGACATAAATCTAGCAGAGTCATCCTAAGCATCACAAGCCACCATCTTCTTTTTCTTTATGTATAGCTGCCCCCACCAAACTATGTCAGTTTTGTTGGTGTTCTAGGTGCAGTGAGACAGAAACTGGCCCCTTGTGCAACACACTGTAAGGTTGGAGTTTAGAGGCATGCTCTACTCCTTTCCCTCTCTCCTGTGGGAGAAATCTCAGGTTCTGCACCTTCTCTAAATCTCATAGAGCCACACTGGCCACAGAAAGCTTCTCATCCCTTTTTCTTTGTTCTTAACTGCTCCCTGGCATCTAAATTATGCAGTTTTGTCAATTGTCCATGCGAGACGAGACAAAAACAGGCCCCTTAGGCAGTGCACTGAAAAATCAGGATGTTGAATGCATGCTCCACTCTCTCTTCCTCACCATGGGAGAATTTGTAGACTGAAGTGATCTTCCTTGATGCTAAACTGTGTCAGCTTAGGGAAGGGGCTAATGTGCATAAAGTGAAACTCTTCTTATTCATTTCAATGCACCTATTCTCAGATTTGTGCTCTTCTGGATTACCACAACCTTTTATCAGGATTCTGGGCCTCTCATAAAGGTATTTGGACTGCATATCGTTGTTAAGTAGGCATTTCAGTGGGAGAATGAAGACTGAAACTTTGCACTTCACCATCTTGTTGAAATCATTCTCAAGAAAAGAATTATTAGTTGCAGTTTATAAATAAGAAAACAATCTCAGAGAGGGCATGTGATTTACACAAGGCTACAAAATTAGTGAAGTTATTATTAGTTCTCTATCCCCAGTGCCTAGCACACTATTTAGTAGATTATGTGGTAATCATAAATAATTTTTGGATAATTACTCTTATAATTCTCCATTTCAAAGAAAATTCTTTTTCTCAACCTATTGGGTTGGAATTGCAAAGTATACTCTTAGATGATAATGATACCAGATATTAGCAGCATCATTATTTGTGTAATGAAGTTACTTTTTTGAAGCGCTTTGAATGTTCTACTCTCATCTTCAGAAATGTCCCACAAGTGCAGGCATTATTATTTTCACTCTATGTATGTATGTGGAAACTGAGACCCAAGTCATTTTTCTTAGGTCTCATTCTTTACTTATGGCATAGCTAGGACTATTGGTTAACATTTGTGGGGCTTAGTGTTGCTGAATTACAACACTTTGAAAAGTTAGAACTGTGTTAAGGCTTGCCTCAGACTTTGAAACTTGAAGATAAATCAGAACCAGTATTATGCTGCACATTAAGTCTTATATGATTCAGTAAGTGCTGCATTTTTCTTTCTTATTCCTGGAAATTGTAAAGAACTCAAAGAACCTCAAAGCCCACTTCCTAATCTAGAGCACAACAACATGAGATGGCTTAGCATGCATTAGTATTTCTTGAACCAATTGTAGAGAAAATGCCAGAGACTAAGATGCCAAGCACCCCTTAAGAGCCAAGATTCTACCAAGCCTTCCTCTGAACACAGCAGTTCTACTTCATTACAACAGACTTTTGCTCTGGATTACATTCACAAATTGTTCAATGATGGGATATATTTTAAGAAATGCCATTAGGTGATTTCACCGTTGTGCAAACATCATAGAGAGTACTTACAGAAACCCAGATGGTATAGCCTACTATCCACCTAGGCTATATGGTATAGCTCACTGCTCCTAATATACATGTTTGAACAGTGTGTTAGTGTACTGAATACGATAGAAAATTGTAACACAATGATAAGTATTTGTTTGCCTAAACATATTTAGACATAGAAAAGATACTGTAAAAATACAGTATTATAAACTTATGGGACCACCGTCATACATGTGCTCCATCATTGACCTTTGTTATGTGTCGCATATCAGTATTTTTGTTTCTGATACCTCCTATTTAAACTCAATAAGTATAAATTTGGTAACTATGAAAAAAAGTATGAGAGTCGCATATCAGTATTTTTGTTTCTGATACCTATTTAAACTCAATAAGTATAAATTTGGTAACTATGAAAAAAGTATGAAAGATCTGTTTTCTGTATTCCATCTGACCAGAGTCAATAAAAAGTACTAAAATTAAATAGTAATAAAAATAACAATATTTACAGCAGGTATTTTTAATTTATACATTTTCAAGCCAAAATTGTCTTTGTGTGTCTGGCATGGAGAAAGTTAATATGCATTAATTCCCACAATATAACATCAGATTTACTTCTATATGCAGGCCAATTATATATCAGTAAGTATACTTTTTCAGATCAACTTCCCTTATAAATAATTACAGAAGGTTGCTGACAATGCTTTTGTTTGGATGTTATCTGTTTTGCTTAACCTTTACTTTCAAAATAACTGTTTCAGTTTATAATGCCGAAGAATAATTTGGTTAAGATTGGCTTAATGGGATTTAACTTTTATAATGATTTGAGATGGATACCACTATCTTACAGTGAAATAATTCTGCTTTTTCACAAGCTCTTAAAAGCCGAGATTAGAATTACATTCTGTAGGTTATAAAATTCACAGTCATAATATTTTCAGGACTAGGGTCTTGGATTATTCTTACAATAGTTAAATATTTGTCCCTGGATTACTCACTGCAAAGTATTATTGAACCAGAACAAGTTTCATATGATTCTAAATGTGGTTTAGAAAAATTCTAAAACAAAAAAAAAACTTTACATGTGGTATTTTATTCTATGGTTTGTATAATTTGGATATTTTCTTCCATCAAACTGGTTTCTACCATGTGCACACGACATCTCCACTGCAGTAAGGGACTTTAACATCCTTGGCTGCTCTTGGTGAACTGTGCACTCACAGTTTTTGTTCACAACTAAATCTCCCTATAGAACTATTCACAGGTTATCTGTAACATAAATCCAAGACATAATTCAAGCACTGCATAGACCAAGCTAAATATCTATGTGTAAACCTCCTACCAGAGGATTTTCAAAAATATATCAAAAAGTGAAGCTGAATTTTTGGAAGCGAATATAAGGAAACTAACATAGTCAAAAACATCAAATCCGAATTCATCTCTTGTTGGTCATACCCCTCTTCTTATCCTCCTGACAAACCTCTCTTTCCACATGCTGAGCCACCATTTAACATATCTTAATGTTAAATAGAGAAGCTGTTAAACTGAAAGCAGCATATCACAGTCAGCTTTCTAGAAAATGTGAAGTCGTTTACAGATCTTTTCCTCCAGAACAAAAATTGTTTTATTACAACTATGTGTTCTAAACTCTGGCATGTACGTCAAGTCTAATCTCAATGCCTTTTGAAAATTAGATCAAAGTCTAATCTATGTCTTAGTTTGGAATGCACTAAATTATCGTCTATTTGTAATTAGTACTTTTAATCCATTCAAACATTTATTTATTGATGCTTACTAGCATGATGACTTTTTTGATGTGTCAACTTAGCTAAGCAAAATCCCCAGTTGATAAAACACAAAGTGGATGTTATTGTAAAGGCATTATGGAGATATAACTAAAGTCCATAATAGTTGACTTCAAGGGGAATTTTCCTAGATGATTTGGGTGGATCTTACTGGATGTTTTGGAAGGACTTGAAAGCAAGACTGAGGTTTCCCCAGTGGAGGATAAGACATTCCATCTGTGGACAATAGCTTCACCCCATGAACATGGGTTCAAGCCTGTTCATAATTTTGTCTTTCTAAATGCCCTGACTTTCTTAGTCAGTTCCCACAATTATGTAAGACAATTCTTTGTAATATATCTGTCTTGTTATCTACCTATCCATTTATCTATCTATCTCTACTTAATAATGGTTACTTTTATGTGTCTACTTGGCTAAGTTATAGTACTCACTAAATTAGGTGTGGCTATGAATGTATTTTGTAGGTGTGGTTAATATCTACAATAAGTTAAGTTTAAGTAAAAGAGATTACCTTGATAACGAAGGTACGCTTCATGAAACCAGTTGAAGGCTTTAAGAGCAAAACCTAAGGTTTCCTAGAAGAGAAGAGTGGAGAAGAAGGAGAAGAGATGGATAACGAGAAGGAGGAGAAGAAGGAAAAAAAAGAGAAAGAAGAAGATGAAATGTCATATTAGTTGTGTATCTCTGGAGAATCTGATTACACAATACACAAATACACACACACAAACACACACACATAAATTACTGGTTTTGTTTATTTGAATCCTGACTATTACCAATAGGTACAAGACATTGTTCTAGGTTCTCTGGGAGACACAGATATAGACAGGGAGTTCACCATCTAGTGGAAAAGGTAAGGCAAGGAGAAATAATAAATATGCAACAGGAAATAGACTTCTTGACATGGGTTTGGCAAATAATTTATGCCTAATTCTCTAAAAGCAAAGGCAACAAAAACAAAAATTGACAAGTGGGATCTAATTAAACTAAAGGGCTTCTGCACAGCAAAAGAAATTACCAACAGAGTAAACAGACAGCAAACAGATTGGTAAGAAATATTCACAAACTATGCAACTGACAAAGGTCCAATATCCAGAATCTACAAGGAACACAAATGAATCAACAAGCAAAAAACAAAATGTCTGATTATAAAATGGGTGAAGGACATGAACAAACACTTCTCAAAAGAAGACATACACATGCAGCCAACAAACATATAAAAATTGCTCTGCATCACTAACCATCAGATAAATGCAAATCAAAAACACAGTGAGATACAATTTCACAGTGGTTAGATTATTGCTGGTGATTATTAGAAAGTTAAAAAACAGCTGATGTTGGCAAGGCTGCAGAGAAAGGGGAATGCTGTTTATGGGAAGGCAAACTAGTTCACCCACTGCAAAAAAGCAGTTTGGAGATTTCTCAAAGAACTTAAAATATAACTACCATTTAACCCAGCAATCTCATTACTGATTATATATCTAAAGGAAAATAATTCATTCTGTCAAAAAGACAAATGCACTCATATGTTCATTGTAGTACTATTCACAATACAAAGACATGGAATCAACCTAAGTGCTCATCAAGAGTGAACTGGATAAAGAAAATGAGCTACATACACACCATGGAATACTATGCAGTCATAAAAAAGAAGGAAATCATGCCCTTTGGAGCAACATCCTATGCGACCTAACAAAAGAACAGAAAAGCAAATATTTCATGTCTCACTTACCAGTGGGAGTTAATCATTAAATACATATGAACAAAAAGATGGGAAGAATAAACACTGGGAATCACTAGATAAAGAAGGGAGGGAGTGGGGTATGGGCTGAAGAGCCACCTGTTAGGTATGATGCTTACAGCCTGGGTGAGGGAACTGCTGGCATCTCAAGCCTCAGCACCACACAATCTACCCACATAGCAAATCTGCATGTGTACCCTTTAATCTGTAATAAAATTCGAACTTTTAAAAAAGTGACAGTAAAAGTACAAGAGAGATAAAAATAAGGTGATTTGGAAGTTTACATAAGGAAGTTATAGATAAGCTAGAAAAAGCCAAGATAGATAAAACCTAATGACTTGTCATTTACTTCTGATTTTATTTACTTATTAATAAAAGTCAGTTTCATTCCAGTTCAGAATTAGTCAGTGTTCTCCAAAATTACAGAACTAATAAGATATACATAAACATATAGAAAGAGATTTATTATGAGTGATTGTTTGATGTGATTATGGAGTCCGGGAAGTCTCATGATCTGTTGTTTGCAACCTGGAGGCCCAGGAAAGCTAATGGTACAATTCCAGTCCAAAACTGAATGCCTGAGAACCAGGGCAGGCAATGATGTAAGTCCCAGCTAAAGTCTGAAGCCCCCAAGAATCAGAGTCCAATGGTGTGAATTCAAAGGCCTGAGTACAATGAGTGTTGATATCCAAGGGCAGAAGATGGGTGCTTCAGCTCAAGCAGACTGAATTTTCCCTTTCTTTACCTTTTTCTTCTATTTAGGCCCTCAGAAGATTAAATTACGCCTACCTGCATTGGTAAGGGTGATTTTATTTACTCAGTCTACTGATTAAATGCCAATATCTTCTGGAAACACGTTCACAGACACACTCAGAAATAATGTTTAACCAGCTATCTGGGCATCTATTAGCCAAGCCAAGGTGACAGATAAAGTTAACTATCACATATTCTAAACTTACACAAAGTATATGATTTGCATTTTAAAATCATTTTCACTGTGTATGCTTTAAAAGTTGACTGTGATTCCTGGTTTATATCTATCTATCTATCTATCTATCTATCTATCTATCTATCTATCTGATATACGGATAGATGATTGACGATACATAGACAGATTATTCAGAATTTATTTAATTAGTATGACTTTTTTTAAATCACGTTCAATTCATGGTACAGTTTAGTCCAATACTTGGCTTAGAAATCTGTTGTCAAGAGAGCACTATATACATTCTAACACTTTGTCATTACCTAGACGCAATTCAGAGGGAGAGGAATGATGATTAGAATGTCCCTAAGGGAAGGGATATTCCTTTAATTTAATATTTTACCACGCCACATGCAACTTGTGTGCAAAGAGACCCTTAATAAACACAAGTAAAATATGTCTGTGGCAATTACTCTTCATTCCTGGGTCGAATAAAAATCTTGCATTAGCTCCGACTTCATATTGCCAATATGCTACTCAATTTTCTTTGTTGGAACAATTAATAAATGTCATAATAATTAAACAAATTTATAACCTGCCCACTGTTCCCCATTTGTTTTTGCCTTTAGTACATTTGGCTCTCTATCTCATGATTTATCATTCTTGTTTAGTTTCTTTCATTTTCACTTTAAATCTAGACAGCTGAAAAAGCAAGGTTTTTTTAACTGATAAAGAGATTTAAGGTCCAATTAACAATAAATCTCACAAGTTTTTTGAAAATGAGAAAAGCACTAAATTAATTTGATCAGAGAACACTTTCCACCTGGTCAAAAATTTAGTACCAGCTTCCTAGATAAACAAAATTAGGATTTTAGCTAGGAAAGAAAAAGAGCTCTCCTTAGATGTCCTGAGCATAGGGTTAATGTTGGCTTTCTTGGTGTGACAGGCCATATGGCATTAACACAACATATACACATAATAAGTTTAGGTTGAGTAAATTGCACCAAATATCTCCCTTTTTAAATTTGTTCAGATCCATTTTAAAGCATATTATGCTACCTCCCTGATGAAATAAATAAGAGGCTCCAAGTGCAGTGCTATACAAAGTTCTCTTCTACCCTCTGCAAGGTTCTACCTGCAGGAAGCATTGTTCCTCAGGAATACATATTATGACATATTTTTAATCAGGATTCTACAAGTTAATATCCCTGGAATATTGCTGAGAGAAGCAATTCATCCTTTCATTAAAATCCAAGATCCTTCCATAAAAAAACCAGTAATTATCATATTCATTTGCAGAACAGGAGGTGACAGTTTACAAAGTTGGTTCCAAGTATGGTATTCAAGGACAAAAAATTAAATTAAGCAAACAACTCAACACAATGTGATTTAGATGTTGAAGAGCTTGGAATTGACAAGTATAGAAGATTTCACTGTTTTCTAATAAATTCCACTTAAATGAAACTAGTTAATTGAAATGAAACAAGTCATTGAGTAATTGCATTACTATGAAGCTTAATAACATTATTTATTTTATCAAAAATCAACAAGAAAAAAAAGTGTAGAGACCAATATTCACTACTGTTGGTAACTAACATTATCCCTGTATCCCATGGTTGCAATATTCAGAAAATGTGTGATTTATTGCCCTTCAATTAAAGACTAACTTTCAACACAATTCACTTAATTATGATAAGCATCTAATTTATACAACAGGAACAAAAACACAGTTATGAGGAAATGCTACCTTATAAAGTACAAAAAGGTGAAAAATATTTCAAATTGTGAGAATTATCCTATAGTAAAAAACAAGGAAGAGTATCCCTATGCAAATCCCATCCCCAAGTTTGTCCAATAGAGATACTGTAACATGAATATTTTCTCTCAATATTATTTCAGGTAATGAAACAATCCATCTATATAGACTGAACTTTAAGCTCATTTGAATTCTGAGGAAAGCCTGTACTCATAAAGTTTTAATATACCAGCCCAAATAATACACACCCAAGGCTGAAACAACACCTCAGGGAAATGACTTGTGAAATGTAAAACAACATTAATTCACTAAGAGAAAAATGGTGAAATCTATTGTTTGGCCTTTTGCAGATAAAACCTCTAAACGTTATATTGTTATGGAGCCATTCAGAGTATTTTACCTTACAAGAAACATGGTTAAGAGTTATACCATTTTAAATGCAAAGCAAAAAAAAAAAAAAAAAAAAAAAGAAGAACAATATGTACAGCAAATTGCAATTATGCAAAAATGTGTGTGTCCAAGTGGAAAAGGGTAAGAAAATGATACACAGGATCAAAATAGCTGTTCCATTAGGATTATAGAATTTCTGTTATTCAAAAATGCCATTAATATTGTCGATGTATCAACTTTCTCACTGAAATCAAATAAACAGAAAGTTCAAACAGAAAACCAATCTAGCCAACACAAAATCTAGCTCATGTCTTAGCAAAATTTTTCTTTGTAGTACTATACATTAGTAGCACAAAAATGTACTGCATAATGCATAGGTCAAATTCAATGAGCAAAAGAGAACTAGCAGATTGTGTTGCCCATTAAAATCATTTTAATGATTTAATTTAAAACATTAAAATTGCTCCCTTGAACATCATCTTCAGTGTCTTATTGATCTTTATATTCTTAGCTTAGGTATAGCATATACTAGGTGCTCAATAAAAATTTGTGAAATTAATGAATGATAATTAGTTATATCTAACTTCAAACTTTTCTGTTACAATCATTGTACAGTAACAAATATGACTACGTTTATCTGAGATTCTATTACTGAAAACATAATATTTAATAATTTTTATAAAATTAGCCTGCTGAATCAGAAGCCTTGGGTGATTTATTTTATTACATTTTCCAAATACATAGTAAGTATATATAAATATATATATATATTTAATGTGTCATTTAGGTCAGTTGACTTTTCAGAATTCTGATATTAGTGAGAAAAGTCAATAATATACATTCTATAAAGAATGTACTCCCAAGGTATTGGGTAATCTAGAACATCATGAGAGCAACATTAAGTACTCTCTTTCATGCAGATCAGTTTAGTTCTTTCATAAGTGCAAGTGTGCACCTGCACACACACACACAACTTTGAGGCTGCAACGTTACTATGCAGTTACCAGGGGCAATGAGTTGGAATAGCTAATAATAACAAGAGAAATTATTTATAAACTTCTTGTCCAAGGTTATTTCCTAGGATATGAACTAGGTATGTGAGAAGTAACATACACCAATTTGTCAATTTTTCAAAGAACCAATTAGGCTAGCATCACAGAAATTCCTCAGCCTTTAAAAGATAATTTATCCTAACTTGCCTTCTCTAGTGATTCTGAGAGAAAAACGTTTCTCACTATCTTGAAAAAAATCAATGTATTTTTTCAAAATGCTAAAAGCGTATATCATTGTTCTAAGTCAATCTGATATACAAGATTGAATTTTTACAACATATGTAGTGCACATAACAAGTTCATTTCGTATAACTCTGAAGACTAAAATTTAGGAAATTCCCGCATGAAACATATTATGTGACACCTTACATAGAAAAGAGAAATTTGCAGGCTAGCCCTATTAGACATTATATACAGACAAAGGAAAAATAAACAAGAGAGGTAAAGCTGAATTATTTAAAATATGGAGCCACACTGACCACGCTGGTATTGCTAGCAGAGACAAGGCAGGTTATTCTATCTGCCTTTCCCACTTGATTGCGGCAGGAGTCTATGTCTTTACATGGGGTGCTTGCAGGGCCAGCATTTCCTGGGCACCCCTCTGAAGCTGACAAAGATCAAAGCCCTGCATCTCCCAGCCCTCCATCCAGCAGCAAAAACCAGCCAAAATCTCATATATTCTAGCCCTATCCCCAAGTGGCAGAAGATAATCCAGGCCTGGTATCTCCCAATCTACCACTGTGCAATAGAAGATAAACAGGCTTGTTGTCTCCTGTCTCCAAATCCAGATGCAGAGAGTGATTCAGAAACATTTATCAACTCTCTACTCAGTGGTGGAATATGGCTCAGGCTGGTGCTTTCATACTCCAGCAGCACTGAGAGAGATTGACTAGGAAGATTGCTGGCACTAGGTATCTCAAAGACCAGGCTGGATGGGTTCAATAACAGAATGGAGAAGACAGAGAAAAGAATCAGTGAACTTCAGGACACATCAGTAGAATTCACACTATTTAAAAAAGATAAAACAGGCCAGGTGCAGTGGCTCATGCCTGTAATCCCAGAACTTTGGGAGGCCAAGGCTGGCGGACCACGAAGTCAGGAGTTTAAGACCAGCCTGGCCAATATGGTGAAACCCCATCTCTACTAAAAATACAAAAATTAGCCAGGTGTGGTGGTATGTGCCTGTAATCTCAGCTACCACGGAGGCTGAGGCAGGAGAATTGCTTGAACTCGAGAGGCAGAGGTTGCAGTGAGCCAAGATCATACCACTGCACTCCAGCTTGGGTGACAGAGCAAGACTCCATCTCAGAAAAAATAAAAAATAAAAAATAAAAAATATTTTAAAAAAAGAAAGAGAGAAATTGACTAAGAAGAAATGAACAAGGCTTCAGAGATCTATGAGACAATAAAATTTCTAACATTTAAGGAAATAAAAGAGAATATAACTGAAACATTTGAAGAAATAATAATTCAAAACTTTGCAAATTTCCCTTGCTGGCTTTAGGATTCTTTATCCTTGACTTTTGGGAATTTGACTACTAAATGCCTTGAGGTGATCTTTGCGTTAAATCTGCTTAGTGTTCTATAACCTTCTTGTACTTGAATATCAATATCTTTTATTAGATTTGGGAAGCTTTCCCTCATTATCCCTTTGAATAAACTTTCTACACTGATCTCTGTCTACCTCCTCTTTAAGGCCAATACTTCTTAGATTTGCCCTTTTGGGGCTATTTTCTAGACATTGTAGGTGTGCTTTATTCTTTTTTCATTTTTCTTCTGTGACTGTATTTTAAAATAGCTTGTCTTCAAGCTCATTAGTTCTTTCTTCTGCTTTATTATTTTTGCTGTTAGAAGACTCTGATGTATTATTTAGTATGTCAGTTTAATTTTTCAGCTCCAGAATTTCTGCTTGATTGGTTTTAATTATTTCAATGTCTTTGTTAAATCTATCTGATAGGATTCTGAATGTCTTCGTGTTATCTAGAATTCTGTTGAGCTTCCTTAAAACAGCTATTTGATTTCTCCATCTTAAAAGTCACATATCTCTTTCTCTCTAGGATTATTACCCTGGTACTTTATTTAGTTCATCTGGTTAGGTCATGTTTTCCTGGATGGTCTTGATGCTTGTTGACATTTGTCAGTGTCTGGGTATTGAAGAGTTAAGTATTTATTGTAGTCTTCACAGTCTGGGCTTATTTGTATCCAACCTTCTTGGAAAGGCTTTCCAAATATTCAAATGGACTTGGGTGTTGTGATCTAAGTCTTTGATCACTGCTGCTGTGTCTGTGTTAGGTGGCACCCCAAGCCCAGTAATGCTGTG
This sequence comes from Hylobates moloch, assembly GCF_009828535.3. Classification (NCBI taxonomy): domain Eukaryota; kingdom Metazoa; phylum Chordata; class Mammalia; order Primates; family Hylobatidae; genus Hylobates; species Hylobates moloch. The sequence goes on along the minus strand of NW_026652282.1, from coordinate 102,860,806 downwards.
TCTCTTGCAGATTCATAGAGGGACCACCTAGGTGGTCTTGGGTACGATTCAGAAGAATTACCTGGATTACCAGGCAGCGACTCTTGTTCTCTTCCCTTACTTCCTCGTGAACAAATGGAGTCTGTCTGTGCTGAGCTGCCTGGAACTATAGGAGGGGTGACACAAGAAGTCCAGTGGCCACCACCACTAGGACTGTGCTGGCTCAGACCTGAAGCCAGCACAACACTGGGTCTTGCCCAAGAACTGTGGTGAGCACTGCCTGGCTACTACCAATATACATTCCAAGGTCCAAGAGCTCTACAATCAGCAGGTGGCAACTCTAGCCAGGCCTGTGTCCTTCTCTTCAGGGCTGCATATTCCCCCAGCCCTGGCCTGGTCTATAGATGTTGTCTGGCGGCCAGGGCCTGGAGTCAGGGACCTTAGGAATCTACCCGGTGCTCTATTCTGCAGCGGCTGAGCTGGTACCCACGCTGCAAGGCAAAGTCTTTCCTACTGTTCCCTTTTTTTTTTCCTTAAGCAAAGGAGTCTCTCTCCACGGGCACCACCACACCAGGCCCATGGTAAGTACTGCCTGTCTACTGCCAATATTTTCTCAAAGCCCAGGGGCTCTTAGGTCAGCTTGTGGTAAATGCTATCAGGCCTGAGTCTCTCCCTTCCAGGTGGTAGTCTCCCCTGAGGACCAAGGCAGTTCCAAAAATGCCATCCAGGAGCCAAGGCCAATAACTGGGAACTCCCGGAGGCTGCCAGGTGCTCTACCGTACTGTGACCAAGCTGGTATACAAGCTGCAAGACAAATCCCCTTCTACTCTTTCCTCCATCTCTCAGATAGGAGTTTCTCCCTGTAACCACCACAGCTGAGAATATGCTGGGCCACACCTGAGTCCAGTTTGACTCTGACTCTCACCCAAGGCCCATGGCAAGTAGTGCCTAGATACCACTGTTGCTTATTCAGGGTGCAAGGGCTCTTTAGTCAGCAGGCAATGAATCCTGCCTGTACTGAGTCCTTTTCTTCAAGGCTCCAGGTTCCATTCTGGCCTAATGTGTGTTTAAAAATGTCATCTAGGAGCTGGGGCCTGGCATGGGGGCCTCAGGACTCTGCTTTTTATCCTATTCTACTGTGGCTTAGCTGGTATCAAAGTTGCAAGACAAAGTTCTCTTTAATCCTCCCTCTCTTCTCAAGAAGAAGGAAGGAACCTCTCCTGGAGCTGCAGTCTTCACTGCCTGGGGTTGAGGGTGGGGTAATGCAAGCACTCACTTGGCCATCACAGATGGTGTCTCATTAGGTCACAGGCACCACTAGTCCACTTGCTGTGACCCCAGAACAGCACAAGGACTTGCCCAGAAATTGCAGTTCTTGTGATCTAGGCTGTCTTTTCAGTTTCTTTAGGACCCCACAGAAGTTTATCCAATGGTGGCAGGGCTTGCCAGAACTCAGGCTCTGACAGCTGGGTAGAGAATTTGCCTCTGACTCGGGCAAGTCTAAATGCTTCCTCCTTGGGTGCCAGCTAAATTCTGCCCCTTGTTGCTTTCCACCGTGACAGGGCAGTACTGACTTCCAATGCAAATTCCCACAGTCACTACACTCTCTGTTCCCCAAGCACTCCATGCCATGCAACCACTGCCAAGGGATGGGGTAGGGCTGGTGTAGGCCATACAATTCTGTCTTTCCTAACATTTTCAGTGCCTCTTTCCTTAATATGATGTTAAAACCAGGTATTGTGATTGCTCACCTGATTTTTTGTTCTTATGAAGGTGCTTTTTTGTGTGGATAGTTGTTCAATCTGTTGTTCCTGCAGGGGGAGTGATCACTGGAAGCTTCTGTTTGGTGCTCTAGCTCCACCTCTGGCAATTTCATTTTTAAAGCCTATCCCTGCCCATGTGGTTCTCATGCACAGCTAGAGTGGGACACTACTACTAAGGCAGTAACGTTAAAGTCATTTTAAGTTATTACAACCCTTAAAGCCCAAGAACTCCAGGTTATAGACATTTCTGAAACCGTCAATGAAAACTGCCTGTTGCTCCTTTGTTCCAAAGTACTAATTATGCCCAAGATACATAAATAAATGACTCATAAAGCCTTTGATGAGACCTCAGTGCAAGTATTTTTAATAGAACAAAGAACTATTTCAATGTAATAATTGTGTTGTCAAACTCTAACTACATCTAAATTGTCCCCATAGCCATATGAAGGATATCATTATTAAAAGTGATTACACATTGACTTACTCCACTGAAATATTTAGGGTCATTGATACTTGTTTTCAAAAGCATATCTATAGTTCCCTATTTGGTTTATTAAAAAGCACCCTCTCATCACCTTAGCTTATTACCACCATGTTCTATTTATTCTACCTTTCAATAATTTTCATGTTTTTCTGTATCTTTAATGCTTTTACCATCACTGCCATGATTCAGACCCTCATAACTTGCACAAAATATAAAAATATATTACCTACTTTCCTGAAACACTTTAGTTGGAGTCCCACTGCATGTTGAATAAAAGCCAATGTACTTCGCAAAACACCTAAAGCCTCTGTGAGTAGGTCACATCTTTATTAGTCTAGGAATAAACCAAATATGTCTTAAAAGACTCTTTATTCCACAGAATTTATGAGACTTGTGAAATTTAAATTTACCATATCTTAGATCATTGTCCTATTTATTTTATTCTCCATTCCTTTCTAAACTAAGAGACAACCTCCTTCAACAACCATCTTGGCTCATCTTTCAGTATTCTTCAACTTCAGTAATCTCTTCACTCCCTGAAATTGAATTGTACTAATAGCCATTTTATCATAAAGTTTACTATATTGGTTTAAGATAATTTCAAAAATATCAATTTATTCTCCTGAGCAAAACTTCATAGTACTTGAGAGCAGGAATCTTCTCATTTATTACTTGGCATCCACAACATCACCTAGCATTAGTCTGGGTACAGAGCATGTGCTCATAAATTTTACTAATTTATTTATTAAATTAATACTTTCTCATGTACCTGCACAAATTAAAAATAAAAAATAAATAATAATAATAAATTCCAGATCTCTAGTACTCGTCAGTCCATCAATATAGGTCTATATATGGTTGCATTAATATTTACACTTAAGTAAACACACATCGATTGCCCATGTGCCAGCAACTCTGCCATGTACTAAAGATCCAACGATTAGTAAGACAAGGTCCTTGCCTTTATGTAAGACAGGATCTTACACTCTTGGTGAAAACATGCATGCAAACAAATTACATCACAGGTTGCTAAGTGCTCTCTTAGAAAGAAGTGCAGGCTTCTATGGCCACACAGAAGAAGATCAATTGTCCTAATTTGATTTGGGGGCATATAAGCCTTCGTAGAGAAAATGATATCTAAATTGGATTGAGTTAAAAAAATAGGATTCACTCTTAGGTATTTATCCGACAGAAATTGGTGCACATATACATTATAAGACATATGTAAGAGTGCTTTTAACAGCTTAATTTTTAATGACATCAAACTAGAAACTAGAAACTACCAAAATACCCATAAATGGTAAAAATTCATACAATGTTAATACTAAATAGTGATAATTTATGAACTACTGCTACAAGCAAACACATAGATAAAACTCACAAACATAATGTAGAGTCAATGAAACAACATATAAAATAATAAAATAATACATATATTCAAATGAAGTTCAAAAATAGTAAAAATATCTTTAGTCGTGGTGGTTAAGTGTGCAGAGAAGGAGATAGTTACTTTAAAAGATCATGTAGGATATTTTCCTGTCTCTGGAACTACATAAGCGCTTGTCTCCAATTCTCTCTGTGAGGCTGCTTTAGTATTCTCTCTCTCTCTCTCTCTCTGAAAACCCATTTTCTCGTGTTAACCATGCATGGTTGATCCAAAATGACAACCTCAGTTCCTAAGTCTAGATCTTCTCAGTGTCCGTTACTGAGTGTTAGTCACAAAAGAAATTAACTGGAATTGCAATGCCCCAATTCCAAATTCCTAGCATGGAGAATATGAATGGTTCTCTCTGGAAAAGATGTATGCTCCTGGTTCAATCAACTGTGGCCAGAGGAGAAAGTCATCTAACCCACAGCTCCTTCAGTAGACTGTTTTAGTAGGCTCTATAGGAACTTAATATATGTCCTATATTATATGACTATAGCAATGTAAGAGATTTCAGTCTTCTGAGATACTACAAACTCACTATTCCACTCAGTAATCTGTGCCCTCATAGATTTTGGGTATTTTTATCAACATATATCTACTTGTTTGTGTCATTCTTTCATCTTTTTCATACACTTATCCTCATATGTCTAATTCTTTGTTTAATTTGTTCCTCGTTCTTTTTGTCTTGTTTAGTTCTTTCTTCCTCTACTCCCATCACTCTTCTATCTCTCTCTCTCCTATTGTGTTTTCAGAATCCAGTGGTGCATTAATCCTTACAAAGTACATCTCTAACTATTATCAAGAATACTAATTTTATGGAATATGATGGTGAGAACAGATTGACATTGCCAAGGTTAATGGCCAAATCATCTATAACAAGATGCATTTAAAGTCAAATTGGCTGTGTTCTTCATGCTGTTTGAAAATGTGAAGAGCATTAGGTCCATTTGTGTGAAGTATTCCACTGTTTCATTTTGGATAGATAATTCCCGCAATATAAAAGTTGGATGGGCGGCCCTTTGGAAATCTCAGGGTTTTTTAAAAATTAAATTAAATTTAAGTTCTGGGATACATGTGCAGGACATGCAGGTTTGTTACATAGGTAAATGTGTGCCATGGTGGTTTGCTGCACCTATCCACCCATCACCTAGATGTTAAGCCCCACATGTATTAGGAAATCTCAGTTTTTACATTCATTCCAAGATTGCTTCTCCTCTGAATAGTGAAAGCGGCAGAGGAAATTGTCATATAAAGAAAGAAAGAGAATGAACAATTGTAATGCATGAATAATGATGAGTATCCTGGGATTTTCATCTCATAAAAACTGGGTGAGGTCACACAAAAGGCAAAACCATTGGCAGTCCAGTAATACATTACCCCACTCATTGGGAAGGCATTCAGAGGCCATTAGACTACTTTGAAAGTGTAACTACAATGATTTCTTTTGAAAGACTGCTACCCACAGTGATGTACTTTGCCAACAGAATTTTGCAAAAGCCTGCACTTTGAATATTTTTGAATATTTCAGAATTTTCAGAACAGTCTTAACCCCAGTACCCTGTTACCTTTGTGAAACATCAGTTATTCAGTAATTCCTTATGGTAATAATCATCTGAAAGGATCTACTGTTTTACGCAATTGAGCAAAACAATAACTATTATTTGATGAGTTCATTCAAATAAGTAAAACAAAAGAGACAAAATCTGAATAAACCTGCAAACAAAACATAAAACGATTACATTTCATCTTATAGAAAATATATGTTCCCCAAACAATTTCTGATATATTTTTCTCCATATAAAACAAAGACCAATTTCCTCAAAGCAATGACATTCTTTACTATGAAAAATTTTCTGGGTTCAGTTTATCTAAGCAAATGTGTATACAATTTCTACTCCACATAGGCGTAGAGGTAGGCCCAATGGGGGAAAATATATGGTATGGCCCATATGATCTTAGAACTTAAAATCTCTGCACAAATGTGGATAAGCATATATTGGATCTAGTTAGATATCATAGCATGTGTATAACCAAGAAAACAGGAGCAAAGAGAAAAGAGCCTTCTACTAGCGTTTACTGAGGAGATGCATTTCAGTGGGTCCCTGAGGGAAGTTTAAGATATTTTTTACAAAGCATATATATAGCCATTGCTGGGAAATGAATAGTTGAGAGAAAATGAGAACCAGAACTGGAATGATATAATTGGAACATTAAAGAGGAGATGAATAAAATATTGTTAAGGGAAAAATAGGTTGGACTTTGTGAATGATTGATTGAGGAAGGGAGAAAATATGAAAAAATAATAATAAGGAGGGCTAAATTTGTAATGCGTGCTGACTGGGCAGATGGTGAAATCATAACAGAAAATAAGAGCATAAGAATACAGGTTTGGAGAAGTGGAGAGGGACGTAATGATGTGTTTGATTTTATACATAGAATTTGAACTCTACAGATTTATTCATAAAAATTGCAAAAAAATAAATATGAAGAAATGTCCAGAAATAAGTAAAAGGGTAATATATAGAACTATATAGACATATAAATAAACCTTAAAGTAAATAAGAAATAAAACTATTAAATTTCAGTCATTGGAGTAGATATACATGAGAGTTATGAATTGAGGAGTGAGGAACACAAATGTTATGAAATATATGAAAAGTTGTCCTTAAAGAATGTAAAAAGGAAAAATCAGAGCATTAAGAGAAGAACATGTAGAAGAATATACCAAACCAATATAGATGAGCTCTTAAAAGAAGACAGTGGTTAACTGTCATCCCTATTTTCTCATAATTATTAGTAATAAAATACTTTCAAAATCTTGAACTTATATGCCATGAAAAGTTTGTTATCTGGCAGAGGATATACCCATCAATTAATCAACCTGATAATTTTGCATCAGGCAGACAAATTAATTTCCCCTTTCACAATGGTTGTTACGATCTCATAATGCTATTGTGTACACAGCAACTGAGTAGATGAGGAATATATCTATATATAAATATATTATACCTGTAGTTCTGTCTACATTAATCTAGGAGCAAATTACTACAATCATATATCCACTCAACCTCATTGTAGCTTTCTTACTTCTCAGGGTTAACACTGACTATGCCTAATACCTGAGTATAATTATTTCCACTGAGCCCCAGTCCTTCTCCCTTTGTAAAATTCAGTGGCTAACAGCTTCGCCAGAGGCAAAACAGCAACCTCCATATAGTATTCTTATATCTTAGATTCTGTCACACTACTTAATTTACCTTGGAAGGACAGATACACTATTGCCAGTTTTTAAACGTTCATATTGGATAGTTGTAGCACAATCATTTAAACCGCTCTAAATGGTTCATTGTAGGGCAGGCTGTGAATGGATTTTTCATTGAGGCACTTGGCGAGAGACTCCATAGTAGATCCTGGAAAAGCTCCTTTCTTGAAAAGGTTTCTGTTCAAAAAATAGCTTGGAAAGAAATCCCAACCTAGATATATTTCAGAATGCCATCATAGTTTATTTAAAGTATCACTAAAAATTGAAGACTCCTACTAGAACTTTTTGAATGGCATAAAAAATGGATAACTATTACTGTCAGAGCTTCTGTGTGGCATAGAAATCACAGCAGGAAAAAACAATTAGACAATATGTTAAGTACCTTCTGCTTACCCCCTGAAATACACATTTTTATTACGTAATCATTTAGCCTGCAGGTTGTTCCTTTTTAAAAAAGATATTAGGGCCTTTAAAACAATTAAAACATATTTGAATCACATGAGAAGGTTTAAATTTCAAAACCACATTCAGAGTTAACCCCAAGGAGCTAAGCTAGCTGTTTTCATAGAAGTCTTCCAATTAGGTTCAAAGGGTGATTTAAATTAATGTTGCTTTTGAAATTGAATTGTATATGAGAAATATTTGGACTTTCTACATGTTATTCCTTACTTCCAAAAAGTGATACCACATCCACCTTTAACAAATATAATTAGAAAAACATATGAGATAAACTAAGTACATTTCATAACAAAGTTGATATAAAAACAAGGTTTATCTAAATCCACATTTGAAACATGTATGTACCTGGTTAGAGAGACTATTGCTACCAAAGACATTTGAAAAGTTGTTTTTGTTTTCCTCCCAATATCACAAACTATAGCTTTTTTTCACTATATTCTAACTCAGCATTTCTATAGCCCTTATCACAAAGCAATGAAATTATATCCAAGATTTTAAAATATGCAAAGACCTTTATCTGCAAGAAGGCTAAGAGGAATAGTTTGGAAGAACTGTTGAGGGCATATATCCATGGAATGGTTTTAAACATTTATGTATTCACAGTACAACAACTGTTGTTTGAGTCTCTTGGTTGAAAGTAAGCAGTAAAATGACACCGATGTATTTTAGACTTTGTCTTTCCTTGGCATAATCATTAGCAGACTAGTCTAGCTTTTGACACAAAAAAGTGTTTGACTTTTTATTCACTCATTAGAATGAAGTTAAAAAATCAAAATATAAAGAACTTGTAAAATTTTTGTGAGAAACTACACTGAAAAATGCATTCATGTATCTGAAAGGTTATTTCTACTTTGAGTAGGTTAAGGCAACTGAATTGCTTTTTGAATAGAAATAACACTCTGGCGGAACTTCAAAACAGTTTTATTCATGGAACATACCTCCTAAGGCTTTAAGAGTTTTAACTTGTATGTCAACCAAGTTGGTACCTTCTCAAGTTAGGCTTACCCTACTCATATCACTCCTTTGCTTTTTGTGTACACACACTTAGTTTTAATGCTATATTCATTTGCATTTACTTGATAGGTAGGGACTATGCCTTCCGTTTATTCACAGACATTCCACTTATTTTATAATGCCTGGATAAATGTTCCCTGTAGCTTAGAGTGTAATCTGCACAGAGGAGACATTCAAATGTTTCTGCTTAATAACATAATCAACATAAAGTGAGTATTCAATAAATACTGTTGACTGACTGGTGGTGTTATTCCAAACACTTTTCTAATATTATTTAGGAGAGTTATTTTTCAAATCAAAGTCATTTATTTAGTGTCATTCATCATATTTAAGTAATGGAAAGAAGAATGGCATAATAATTTACTTTTGAAATAAGCCTCCCAGCTTATCACATTCAAGCATCTCTCCCAAAAGATTGTTGCTGATATTAATATCAGCTAGCATAATTTTTAGTGAAACCCTCTCTTGTCTAAATTTCCTGAATACTCTCCTTTCAAAACTTATCATCTTCTAAGTTTTGCTATGAGTTGAATCCACTTAATTCACCTGTGTATGGACAATAGGTGAATAAGAATTGTGCACAAAAGTATTTCATGTCCTGCATGACACAAGTTTAATATGATAAGTGAGTTTCTGTGGAGAAGATTAAATTTCTATGTGATAAAGGCCAATTTTAATTTAAAGGGAATATACCTTTAAATTAGTTAAGTCAAGGAGTGCTGCCTGAGATAAATAATTTGCTATTGTTGCATACAGCTATCAGTAGTTGACTGTAATATTCTGAGTGAATAACTTAATGGAAAGTATAACTGAAATGAATAAGTCATGCCAAATAGTACACATTTTACAAAATTTTAATAAAATACCATCTACTTACTTCTGAGATAGTCTCTTCTTAGAAATTGGTATCATCAATTTCTGACACCAACCTCAGCTGTCACTATCCCATCAGAATATGGAATAGCTTAAGTGTTACTTGTGCACACAAACACCAAAGTAGTTCTCATGGTTGATGTCGCTTTGATTTATTTTAATGTATACCCTCTCTAAATTAAGGTTAGCCTATCTTACCCAGGAATATTCTATTTCTCACAGAAACTCTCATTTCTCTTACAAAGCCACTGTCAATCTTTTAATTGTTTCCACAGCCTCCCTCAGATTGCCCCCTGCAGCTCACAAAGTGGATAAGCATGATAAAATGTTAAGACCATCCAAGGACTTTACTCATGTTTTTCTTATCCTCATTTAAAAACAGCACAAAATAATGTATTCCAAAAACACACTAAAAGTTCATAAGATATTGAACAAATGTGGGTTCTGAAAACCATCCTTTATCACCAAGGTATTTATAGAATATAAATCCCAAGATCTTCAAAAGCCTCCTTTAAAACTAGACTTACATTTTGAGGTAACTATGCTTCCAGTAAGCCTCATTCCCAGACAGAATTCAGATGGCATGTAATCTATCAATCGTCGGCCTACTAAAAAGCACCTGGTAATCAGTCTGCTCTAGGATAAGGTTCAGCAACCATACATGAATCTTTCCTTATGCATTTAAATTGCACTTCTAAAAGCCTTATCCCTTTGTGCCTCCAAATTTCCCTAATTATTTTAATTGCCTGAGCAATTATCATTTGTCAGTTCAGAAATTAAAGGAAAACAATGATAAATATCAGACTTTGGGTATTAATTCTTGGCACTAATAACATTTTGCTTATTACCCCAACTTTAATAGCAATATTACACTTTGGATAAGTTATTTTTAATTCAACAAGTTGCTGAAGATCTTTCATGCTTTTCCTAAAATGATGCGTCTGAGGTGAGGTGACCTACATGTGGAAAATACCGCATTGAAAGCTTTCTTTTCATAGAAAAGCAGAAAGTCATAGGAGTACATTTCTTTTCAGAGTTTAAATTGTGGTGGGTGGGGGTGGAGGAAAAATACGTGAAGTAAAAGACAAAATATTTAATGGGAGACTTATACTTTTGGTTGATTTAGAAAATCACAAGAGAATATCTTCCTCACTCTGAATATGAGAACAAGTTGTATAAGCTACAATAAGAATATTTTGACATATTGAGGAGACGAGGATGCAAGGAACCTGAAATGATCTGAATTATATAAAGCTATGAGCCCTTCTTAGGAAAAATAAAACACACATACCTGCTTTCTCTCTTGAGCAAGGCAGGAAGAACAGCAAACTTGTCATAGACTGGTGAAAGGATAATCCAGACCAATATGTAAACAAACTTTTATTCACCACAAGTGGACTAGAATGTTGGAGTACAGTCCAACAAAGCCCTAGTCACAGAGCAAGTCTGCACTATCTTGCTGATCCTTTCCCATGGAACTTTCCCTAAGTACAAAGTGACAGTATACCAAAAGGCTAGTGACAGGACAGGAGAGCTAAGAGACCCTTCAAAGGTGAACAAGGCCCTTACTGACTAAATGATATCAAAGTTTTGGACATTAAACCAAATATGAGATCCTGAAATATACTAGGCTTCACTAAGGTATATGGCCCACCAAAAAATCTTGGGGCACAACAGCAGAATGGAGATACATAAACCTTGGCTTAGAAAACCAGAGGTAAAGCTACAGAGCAAGGATAATTCCCCAGTGATCTAAGATGTTGGTTGCTGAAACATACAACAGAAAGCTTCTTTGATTCATAAATCTGACAGGTAGATTCTAAGGCATACAGAGATCACCAAATTTTCAAATGTGCACTAGAAATAAACTCTGAATAAGGAGAATGCCTGATTCTACCTTCAAAATATTTGATACTAGTGATGAACTAATGAACTGCTATTAGCTAAATGTGTAAAATGTCCAGGTCTATAAAGTCTTGCCTGAGAGGAGGAGAATGAGATACAAATTCAGGGAGACTGAGACATCCAAAAATTGGGGGAGAATATCAGTTTGGAAGTAGAGCCCAGTAGAAACACTCTAGAAATCTGCATTGGAGTTCTCATGCATCACTGGGCAAATGCTGACCTTCAGGTTCATTGGACGAGACTTCACTAGGCCATGCAAAGAACAAATACCAGGTAAGGACAACAGCCAGAGCAAAACAGTCAGTTGAACAACTACCAGCGCTCACATGAGATTGAGAGATGTTTGATTTAGCAGCAACTAGAGTTGAGAGATATCAATGAACACTCAAGGAATACAATATGAACACCATGAAGGTCACAACATAGAAGAGAAACTAAATTGGTACTAGTAAGGCAGAACCTAGACCTACACTAAGAAAGCTTTAAAAAGAGATTTAAAGGATACAAATGATTCCAAATATCTTCACTCTTTATAGAGAGCCATGTATAGCCAGACACACAACAATATAATATTCATAATGTCCAGGACAGAATAAAATTGAATAGGCATGTAAAGAAGCAAGAAATTTTGTTTCAAAAAAAAAAAGAAAAATCAGTAAATAGAAACATATTTTTAAAATGACAGAGATAATGGAATAATGGCCAAAAACTTTTCAAATTTGCAAAAAATTCATCACCACATTGAAGAAATTCAATGAATGAAAGTAGAATCAATGCAAAGAGATACACAGCCAGATGCAATATAGTCAAAATGGTGAAAGACAAAGACAAAGAGAAAATACTGAAAGTAGCAGAAGCAAAATGATTAATCATAAGTGAATCCAATGAGATTTAACAGCTGATCTCTGATAAAAAACAATTGAGGTAAGAAGGCAGCGAAATGACATATTCAAACTCCTGATAGAAAAAAAAAAACACTATCAACCAGGAACCTTATATTAATCAAACTACCTTTAAAAAATGAAGGCAAAATAAATATTTTTTCTATTTTTTCATCATAAATCTACTTTATTGAGAAATAGATACTGTGTCTATCTCGAATTTTAGGATAGTCCATCAAATGTAGGAATAAGGATACCAATTTTTCCATGTACATATCCCTAAGTTTTTAAAATAATTTTTACATGAACTTTATACATTTTTTTTTTACTTTTAAAAAAAAAGGGTATATGTGCAGGTTTGTTACATAGGTAAACTCGTGTCACAGGAGTTTGGTGTGCAGATTACTTCATCACCCAGATATTAACCTAGTAACCAATAGTTACTTTTTCTGCTCCTCTCCCTTCTCCCACTCTCCACTCAAGTAGAATCCAGTGTCTGTTGTTCCTTCTTTGTGTTCATAAGTTCACATAATTCAGCTCACACCTATAAGTGAGAACATGCGGTATTTTGTTTTCTGCTTCTGCAGTAATTTGCTAAGGTTAATAGCCTCCAGCTCCATTCATGCTCCTGCCAAAGACATGCTCTTATTCTCTTATTTGTTTTGATAGCTGCATAGTATTTCATGGGTGTATGTACCACAAATATTTTATCCAATCTGCCATTAATGGGCATTTAGGTTGATTTCATGTCTTTGCTATTGTGAATAGTGTGGCAATGAACATTCACATGTGTGTGTCTTTATGGAAGAATGCTTTATATTCCACTGGCTATATAGTCAGTAATGGGATTGCTGGGCGAAATCGTATGTCTGTTTTTAGCTCTTTGAGGAATTGCCATACTGCTTTCCACAATGGTTGAACTAATTTAACTCCCACCATCAGTCTATAAATGTGTTCCCTTTTTGCCACAACCTCGCTAGCATCTGTTATTTTTTGGTTTTTTAAAAATAGCCATTCTGATTGGTGTGAGACATATCAATGTGGTTTTTATTTGCATTTCTTTAATGCTCCATGATATTGAGCTCTTTTTAATATGCTTATATGCTGCATTTGTGTCTTATTTTGAAAAGTGACTGTTCATGTCCTTTGTCCACTTTTTAATGAAATTTTTTTCTCTTGTAAATTTAAGTTCATTAGAGATGCTGGATATTAGATCTTTGTCAAATGCATAGTTTGCAAATATTTTCTCCCATTCTATAGATTGTCTGTTTACTCTGTTGACAGTTTCTTTTGTTGTGTTCTTGTTTAATTAGATCCCATTTGTCAGTTTCTGCTGTTTGTTGCAATTGCTTTTTGTGTCTTTCTCATGAAATTTTTGCCCATTCCTATGTCCAGGATGGTATTGCCTAGGTTGTCTTCTAGGTTTTTATTGTTTTGGATTTTATATTTAAGTCTTTAATCCATCTCGAGTTGATTTTTGTATATGGTGTAAGGAAAGAGTCCAGCTTCAATTGTCTGCATATACCTTATCAGTTGTCCCACCACTGTTTATTGAATAGGGAGTCTTTTCCCATTGCTTGTTTTTGTCAGCTTTGTCAATGATCAGATGATCACAGGTGTGTGGCCTTATTTCTGGACTCTCTATTCTGTTTCGTTTGTCTATATACCTGTTTCTGTATCAGTTCCATGCTGTTTGGTTACTGTAGTCCTGTAGTATAGTTTGAAGTTGGGTAGCATGATGTCGGGTAACATGATGCCTCCAGCTTTGTTCTTTTTGCTTAGGATTGCTTTGGCTATTCAGGGTCACTTTGGTTCCATTTGAATAAAAAAAAAAAAATTCTAGTTCTGTGAAGACTGTCATTGGTAGTTTGATAAGAATAACATTGAATCTGTAAACTCTTTTGGGCAGTATGGTCATGTTAATGACATTGATTCTTCCTATCAATGAGTATGGGATTTGTTTTCCATTTGTTTGGGTCTTCTCTGATTTCTATGAGCAGTGTTTTGTGATTCTCATTGTAGAGATCTTTCACCTCCCTGGTTAGCTGTATTCCTAGGTATTTAATTCTTTTTGTGGCAGTTGTGAATAGTATTGCCTTCTTGATTTGGCTCTTGGCTTGGCTGTTGGTATATAGAAATGCTAACCATTTTTGTACATTGATTTTGTATCCTAAAACTTTGCTGAAGTTACAAACTGAAGGAGTTTTTGGGCTGAGACTATGGAGCTTTCTAGATACAGAATCATGTTGTCTGTAAACACGGATAGTTTGATTTCCTTTCTTCCTATTTGGATGCCATTTATTTCTTTCTCTTGCCTGATTGCTCTGCCTAGGACTTCCAATACTATCTTGAATGGGAGTGTTGTGAGACAGCATACTTGTCTTGTGCTACTTTTAAAGGGAAATGCTTCCAGCTTTTGCCCATTCAGGATAATGTTGGCTGTGGGTTTGTCATAGATGAGGCATGTATATTTTCCAAAATTCCTCTTGTAATTAATTTCTAGACTTATTCCATTGTGCTCAGAGAAGATGCTTCACATGATTTCAGTTTATTGAATGTTTTAAGACTTGTTTTGTGAGGCCTAATATACAGTCTATCCTTGACAATGATCAATGCGCCAAGGAAAAGAATGTGTATTCTACAGCCATTGGATGAAATATTCCATAAATATCTGTTAGGTTCACTTGGTCTATAGTGCAGACCAAGTGCAATGTTTCTTTGTTAATTTTATTTCTAAAAGATCTGTTCAATGCTGAAAGTGGGGTGTTGAAGTCTCCAGCTATTATTATTGCATCAGGGCCTATCTCTCCCTTGAGCTTTAAGCTTTATATATCTGGGTGCTTCAAAGTTGGGTGCATATATATTTGTAATAATTATATCCTCTTGCTGAATTGACCCATTTATCATTATATACTGACCCATTTATCATTATGTACTAAATTTCTTCCCATATATAATACAAATCCCCCCCTTTGCAGCCCACAATAGTAATTTTCTCACATCTCTATTACCCTTCAGTAAGTTTCCTTACCACTCTTCCAGTTACTCAGTTCAAAAACAATGACATACATTTTAAGTTTTTGTTGCAGACACACCCCACTTCTGGATGCCAGTTATGTTTCAGTTATCTATCACTCTGTAACAGACATTACAAAAGCCAGTAACTTAAAATAACAATGATTTATTTCATACAATTCTACAGATTGACTCAGCACGTGTTCTGCTCCAAATGGCATCAGTTGGAATTATTCATATAATTTTACTGAACTGGGAGTTCAGTTGGGTCACCTTAGTTCTCCCTGTACTATAGATTTTTTGCCAGAAGGCTTCTCATCTCCTGGGGTTTTTCTACATGTTCTCTCTAGTAGAAGAATGAGACAGATTCTCTTACAAAAGAGCAGGTGGTTTCCAAGAGCAAAAGAGGAAGTACACAGGTTCTGATGATTCCTGGAAGTGGAAGCAGCACCACTTCCACTGTATAATATCAATCAAAAACTCACAAAGACAATTAAGATTCAAGGAAGGTGATAATAGACTCTAACCTGTTTATGAGAAGAGTACCATACCATATTGGGAGGGGGAGGGAAATTTTTGACAACCAATATTTCGAACATAGCAACCTACAGAAACAAGGACCTCAGCAACCCCTGATTAAGATACATACAAGAAAACCCCAGCTGAGTGCTTATAGTAAAATGGCTGCTAACTAATGAAAATGATAATCGTAAAAGCTTCCAGAGAAAAACTAAATGCTACATAGATGGAAACAACAATAAGAATGGCGGCAGAATTATTATAAAAAGTAAGTTGGTGTAGAAGATGATGGAATTACATACATAAAGTGTTGAAAAAACATATTAAGTTATAATTCTATACATTGAAAATATATTTCCCATCAAATAGACTAAATCAGGGCATTTGCAGACATACAAAAGCCAAAGAAGTTGTTTCCAATAGGAGTATACCTCAGGAAATGCAAAAGAATGTTCTTCAGGAAAAAAAGTAATAATACTAGATGGAACTGTAAATTGTCAGGAACAAAATGAAGAGCAGCAGAAAGGGTAAGTACATGGTTAAATATTTTTAAATATATTAAATAAAAATCAAAGATTACATATGTTTATAGCAATAAATTGAGGGTTTTATAACGTATGTGTAAGTAAACTGTATTACACCAGATTATATATATTGGAAGAGAGATATGGAATTTTACAAATGCAAGGTTCTTATATTGTATATAAACTAATGAGATATGTGAAATTAGACTGTAATTAGTTCAGGATTTATACTATCGTATTTTAGAAAAAGCACTAAAAATAACACAAAATATAGCTGAAATTCAATAAAGTGATAACATCAAATGCCAAAATAACCTTAATTAACACAAAAGAAGAAAAGAAGAAATGGAAAAACAGACTACACAAATACAAAACAAATAGCAAGATGGTAAACTAAACCAAACCATAGGAAAAATTATACCAAATATAAATGGGCTAAAACACAACCATTGAAAATCAGATTATCAGATAAAAAAAAATAAAGCAAAGCCCAACTCTGTGTTTTACAAGAAATACACTTTTAATATAGGAACATAAATGAAATTAAAAGAATGGAGAAAGACATACCATGGCAGTACTAATATTAATATCGGAAAATGTAGACTGTATGGAAAAGGGTAATGCCAGAGAGAGTGAGAGAGTCTTTTCATACTAATAAAATGGTTACTTTATCAAGAAGACAAAATGTGTATTCACCTAAGAAGAAAGCTTCAGAATATCAAAATAAAAACTGAAATTTAAAAAGAAATATATAAAGACACAATCATAAACAAATATTTTAATGCTTCCCTCATAAAGATATGACAAGTAGATAAACCAGTAAAATATAGATTTGAATATTACTCATCTTGATCTAATGTACATAAGTCAGAAAACACAATCTATTATTCAAATTTACATAGAATATTCACCAATGCAGAACAAATTCTGCGCTATAAAACAAGCTTCAGTAAATTTCAAAGGAATGAAATCATATAAAGTATGCTCAGTGGTTACATGGAATTATATTACAAATCAATTAATAATCAATTATCTATAATATCCGGAAATACTTGATAGTTAGTTGATATATCTATGATTCAAAGAAATTATATGAAAAATTAGAAACTACTTTGAACTAAATTATAAAGAATGCAGAGCATATCAAAAGTTATGGTTGCCTGGGCAACATGAAGAAACCTCATGTCTACAAAAAAACACAAAAATTAGCTGGTTGTGGTGGCACATGCCTGTAGTACCAGTTATTTGGGAGGCTGAGGTTGGAGGATTGCTTAAACCCAGGAGGCGGAGGTTGCAATGAGCTGTGATCACAAGACTGCACTTCAGCCTTGGTGACAGAGCAAGCCTTGTCTCAAAAAAAATGTGGATGCAGCTAACATAGTGCTAAAAAGTAAACATATAGCTTGAAATGCTTAAATAAAAAAGAAAGACTTTTTATTTTGAATTTCATACATAAGTGAGATTATACAGTATTTATCTTTCTTGCTCTGACTTACTTCATTTAGTGGAATGCCTTAAAGACTCATCAATGTTATTGCAAATGGCAGGTTTCTTCTTTTTATGACTTAACAATATTCCAATTATTATTATTACATAATACACACACAGAGACACACAATTTTTTATCCATCCATCCACTGATAAATACTTGGATTGTTTTCATGTCTTAGCTATTGTGACTAATGATGTAATGAGGAGATGTTGGTCAAAGGGTACTAACTTTCAATTATAAGATGAGTAAGTTTGGAGGATCTAATATATACAGCATGGTTACTACAGCTAACAGTATTGTATTTTATATACGAGGAGAGTAGATCTTAAATGTTCTCACCACACACACACACACACACACACACACACACACACACACACACACAATAACTATGTATAGTGATAAATAGGTTCATTAGCTAGATTGTGATAATTATTTCACAAGGTATACATATATCAAAATGTCATGTTGTACACAGTAAATAGCTTCAATGTTTATTTACCATTTATATCCTGGTAAATCTGGAAGTAAGAAGAAATGTTTAAAACTAGTGACCTCAGCTTTAATCTTAAGAACCCAGAAAAAGAAGAGCAAATTCAGCCCAAAATAAATAGAAAAGATAAATTAATGATAATTAAAGTCAATGAAATAGAAATTGAATAAATGACACATAAAATCAACACAGTCAAGCATTTTCATTTAAAATTGAATAAAAATAATAAATTACTAGTAATACTGATAGAGAAAAGGAATAACATTATGATATGGTTTAGCTGAGTTCCCACCAAAATCTCATCTTGAATTCCCATGTGTTGCGGGAGGGACCTGGTGGAAGGTAATTGAATCATGGGGGCAGGTATTTCCTGTGATATTCTCATGATAGTGGATAAGTCTCATGAGATCTGATGGTTTTATAAGGGGGCATTTCCCTGCACAGGTACTCAAGCACTCTTTTGTTTGCCTGCTGACATCCACGGAAGATGTGACTTGCTCCGACTTGCTCCTCCTCACCTTCTGCCATGATTGTGAAGCCTCCCTAGCCATGTGGAACTGTAAGTCCATTAAACTCTTTTTCCTGTGTAAATTTCCCAGTCTTGGGTATGTATTTATCAGCAGTGTAAAAACGGACTAATACAGTAAGTTGGTACCAGTAGAGTGGGGCACTGTTGAAAAGATACCCAAAAATGTGGAAGCGACTTTGGAACTGGGTAACAGGCAGGGACTGAAACAGTTTGGAGGGCTCCGAAAAAGACAGGAAAATGTGGGAAAGTGTGGAATTCCCTAGAGACCGGTTGAATGGCTTTGACCAAAATTCAGATAATGACTTGGACAATGATATCCAGGGGGTCTCAGATGGAGATGAGGAACTTGTCAGGAACTTAAGCAAAGGTGACTCTTGTGATGTCACAAGAGACCAGCAGCATTTTGCCCCTGCCCTAGAGTTCTGTGGAACTTTGAAGTTGAGAGAGATGATTTAGGGTATCTGGCAGAAGAAATTTCTAAGCAGCAAAGCATTCAAGAGGTGACTTGTGTGCTGTTAGAGGCACTCAGTTTTAAAAGGGAAACAGCATAAAAGTTTGGAAAATTTGAAGCCTGATAATGTGATGGAAAAGAAAATCCCATTTTCTGAGGAGAAATTCAAGCTGGCTGCAGAGATTTGCATAAGTAACAAGAAGCCCAATGTTAATAGCCAAGATGATGGACAAAATGTCTCCAGGGCACGTCAGAGGTCTTCACGGCAGCCCCTCTCATAACAGGTCTGAAGGCCTAAAACGAAAAAATAGATTCCTGGGCCAGGCCCAGTGCCCCCCTGCTGTGTGCAGCCTAGGGACGTGGCACCCTGTGTCTCAGCTGCTCCAACCATGGCTAAAAGGAGTCAAGATACAGCTTGGGCCATGGCTTCAGAAGGTGGAAGCCCCAAGCCTTGGCAGCTTCCACACAGTGTTGAGACTGTGGGTGCACAGAAGAATTGATATTTGGGAACCTCCGCCTAGATTTCAGAGGACGTATGGAAATGCCTGTATGTCCAGGAAGAGGGGTGCTGCAGGGCAGAGCACTCATGGAGAAGCTCCGCTAGGGCAGTGCAGAAGAAAATATAGAGTTGAAGCTCCACACAGGGTCCCCAATGGGGCACTGCCTAGTGGAGCTGTGAGAAGAGGGCTATCATCCTCCAAACTGCAGAATGGTAGATCCACCTACAGTCTGCACCACTGTGTGCCTGGAAACCCACAGACACTCAACACCAGGCCATGAAAGCAGCTGGGAGGGAGGCTGTACCCTGCAAAGCCACAGGGGCAGAGATGCCCAAGACCACGGGAACTCATGTATTGCATCAGCCTGACCTGGATGTGAGACATACAGTCAAAGGAGATCATTTGGGAGCTTTAAGATTTGACTGTCCCGCTGGATTTTAGACTTGCATGGGGCCTTTAGACCCTTTGTTTTGGCCAATTTCCCCCATTTGGAATGGGTGTATTTACCCAATGCCTGTATCCCCATTGGATCTAGGAAGTAATTATCTTGCTTTTGATTTTACAGGCTCATAGGCAGAAGGGACTTGCTTTGTCTCAGATGAGACGTTGGACTGTGGACTTTTGAGTTAATGATGAAATGAATTAAAATTTGGGGGACTATTGAGAAGGCATGATTGGTTTCAAAATGTGTCAATATGAGATGCGGGAGGGGCCAGGGGCAAAATGATATGGTTTGGCTGTGTCTCCACCAAAATCTCATCTTGAATTCCCACATCTTGTGTGAGGGACCTGATGGGAGGCAATTGAATAGTGGGGGCAGGTCTTTCCCATGCTGTTCTCATGATAGTGAATAAGTCTCATGAGATCTGATGGTTTTATAAGGGGGAGTTGCCCTGCACAAGCTTTCTGTTTTGGCCTGCTGCCATCCATGTAAGACATTACTTGCTCCTCATTGCCTTCCACCATGATTGTGAGGCCCCCCCAGCCATGTGGAACTGTAAGTCCATTAAACCCTTTTTCCTGTGTAAATTACCCAGTCTCAGGTATGTCTTTCTCAGCAGCATGAAAATGGACTGATATACAGGGCAAATTACTTGCATGAAGAATGAGTGAGGGGACATCATCACAGTTTCTGCAGACATTAAAAATATAAAATCGGGAGAGGCCAAGATGGCCAATTGGAAGCAGCTGTGGTCTGTGGTCCTTACACAGAGAAATAAAAGGAGCGAGTGAAGTCAGCACCTTTAACTGAGATATCCAGTTCTCACATTGAAACTGACTAGGCAAACAGCTCAACCCACAGAGAGTGAAGAGAAGCAGAGCGGGGTGACAGCCCATCCGGGAGCATCAGGGAGCCAAGGGAACTCCCACCTCCAGCCAAGAGAAGAGGTGAGTGATTGTGTCACCCCACCTGGGAAATCATACTCCTCCCACAGATCTTTGCAACCTGCCGATCACAAGATCCCCTTATGAGCACACACTCCAGGACCTTGAGTGCAATACACAGAGCTGTGTGGAGTGTTGGCAGAGCAGCCACTCAGGCACACACAGAGACATGGAAGTTTTGCATACTCCCACCCTGGGATCTGCAGCAAGGCGGGAAATCCATCTGTGCATGTCACTAGGAAGGGGGCTGTAAGTCCAGGGAGCCAAGTGGCATAATTCATTGGGACCCTTTCCATGATGGCTCTTGGGTTGAGACCCACTGGCTTGGAATTCAAGCCATCCAGCAGCAGCAGGCTGGAGTCTACCTGAGTCATGACTGAGTTCCCAAGGGGAGGGGCTGCTGCCATCTCTGAGATTTGGTAGACTCAGTTGTTTCAGCCTGTCAGCTTTGAAGAATACTGGTGATCTAGATGAGAAGTCCTCCACAGTACGGCACAGCCGCCTTTCCAGATAGTGCCCAGACTGCTTCTTTAAGCAAAACTCCAATCCATTGCTCCTCACTGGGTGAGAACTCTCTGCAGGGGCTTCAGCCACTCAAGCAAGGGTTCTACAGACAGAGCTCTTTTCTTTCCCTGGGATGAAGTTCCCAGTGGGAGTAGGGGCTGTCATCTCTGAAATTTGGTAGACTCAGCTCTTCCAGCCTGCTGCTTTTGGAGAATACATATGGTCTGGATGAGGAAGGGTGCCCCCAATGTGGTGCATTTGCTCTACTAAAGGGCAGCCAGCCTGCTTCTTTGGGCAGGTTCCTGATCCTGTTTATCTTGACTGGGTGAGCCCTCCGTGCAGGGGTCTCCAGGTACCTTCTACAGGCATGTTCAGGATGGCAACAGGTCAGTGTCCCCCTGGGACAGAGCTTCCAGAGGAAGGAGCACGCTGCCATCTTTGCAGTTTTGTAGGCTTCACTAGTTATACTTCCAGGTACAGGAAAAACTGAGGCAACTGGGGTCTGGAGCCAACTCCCAGCAAAATGCTGCAGCCCTATGGAAGAATGGCCTGACTATTAAACGAAAAACAAACAAACAAACAAACAAACAGAAAACATTGGCAACAACATCAACAAAAAACACCCCACCAAAAAAAAAACCTCCTTTAAAGGTCAGCAGCTTCAAATATTGAAGGTAGATAATCCCGTAAAGATGAGAAAGAATCAACACAAAATGCTGAAAACTAAAAACACCAGAGTACCTTTTCTCCTCCAAATGACTGCAAGACCTCTCCATCAAGGGCACAAAACTGGGCTGAGGCTCAGATGACTGAATTGACAGAAGTAGGTTTCAGAAGGTGTGTGATAACCAACTTTGCTGAGCTAAAGGAGCATGTTGTAACCCATGCAAATAAGCTAAGAATCCTGATAAAACAGTACAGGAGTTGATAGCCAGAATAGCCAGTTTGGAGAGGAACATAACCGACCAGATAGAGCTAAGAAACATAACACAAGAACTTCACAATGCAATCACAAGTATCAATAGAAGAACAGAACAAGTGGAGGAAAGAAACTCAGAGCTTGAAGACTACTTTTCTGAAATTAAGCAGTCAGAGAAGAATAGAAAACAAAGAATGAAAAGTGACAAACAAAAACTCCAAGATATATATGATTATATAAAAAAAACAGACATATGACTGACTGGGGTACCCAAAAGAGATGGGGGAGAATTTAACCAAATTAGAAATCATACTTCAAGATATCATCCAGGAGAACTTCCCCAACCTAGCAAGAGAGGCCAACATTTGAATTCAGGAAATGCAGAAAATTCCAGTAAGAAACTCCACAAAAAGATCAACCCCAAGACACATAATCATCAGATTCTCCAAGGTTGAATGAAAGAAAAAATGTAAAGGGCAGCCACAGAGAAAGGCCAGGACACCTACCAAGGGAAGCCCATCAGACTAACAGTGGACCTCTCAGTGGAAACCTTACAAGCCAGAAGAGATTGGGGGCCAATATTCAACATTCTTAAAGAAAAGAATTTCAAACCCAGAATTTGATATCTGGCTCAACTAAGCTTCATAAGTGAAGGAGAAATATGATCCTTTTTAGACAAGCAAATGCTAAGGAAATTCGTCACCATGAGGCTTGCCTTGCAAGAGCTCCTGAAGGAGACACTACGTATGGAAAGGAAAAACCATTACCAGCCACTACAAAAACACACTGAAGTACACAGACCAGTGAAACTATGAAACAAACACATAAACAAGTCTGCAAAATAATCTGCCAGCATCATGATGCCAGGATCAAATTCACACACAACAATACTAACCATAAATGTAAATGGGCTAAATTCCCCAATTAAAAGGCAAAGAATGGCAAGCTGGATAAAGAGCCAAGACCCACTGGTATGCTATCATCAAGAGACCCATCTCATATGCAAAGACAGATAGGTTCAAAATAAAGGGATGGAGGAAAATTTGCCACACAAATGGAAAACAGAAAAAGGCAGCGGTTGCAATACTAGTTTCTGACAAAACAGACTAAATCAACAAAGACAAAGAAGGGCATTACATAATAGTAGAGGGTTCAATTCATCAAGCAGAACTATCATAAAAATATATCACCCAATACAGGGGCATCCATATTCATAAAGCAAGTTATTAGACACATACAAATAGACTTAGATCCCCACACAATAATAGTGGGAGACTTCAACATTCCACTGTCAATATTAGACAGATCATCAAGACAGAAAATTAACAAAGATATTCAATATGTGAACTCAGCTCTGGATCAAGGGGACCCGATAGATATCTACAGAGCTCTCCACTCCAAAACAACAGAACATACATTCTTCTCATTGCCACATGGCACTAATTCTAAAATTGATCACATAATTGGAAGTAAAACACCCCTCAGCAAATGCAAAAGAATGGAAATTATAACAAACAGTCTCTCAAACCACAAAACATCAAATTAGAACTCAAGATTAAGAAATTCACTCAAAACCACAAAACTACATGGAAATTGAACAACCTGCTCCTGAATGACTCTTGGGTAAATAATGAAATTAAGGCAGAGATCAAGAAGTTCTTTGAAACTAATGAGAACAAAGAGACAATGTACCAGAATCTCTGGGATGCAGCTAAGGCAGTGTTAAGGGGAAAATTTATACCACTAAATACTCATATCAAAAAGCTAGAAAGACCTCAAGTTAACAACCTAACATCTCAATGAAAAGAACTAGAGAAATGAGACAAATACACTCCAAAGCTAGCAGAAGACAAGAAAAAACCAAGATCAGAGCTCAACTAAAGGAGACAGAGACACAAAATACCCTTCAAAAACATCAGATTCCAACCTCTTCAAGGAGAACTACAAACCACTGCTCAACGAAATAAAAGAGGACACAAATGGAAGAACATTCCATGCTCATGGATAGGAAGAACCAGTATCATGAAAATGGCCATACTGCCCAAGATAATTTATAGATTCAATGCCATCCCCATCAAGCTACCAATGACTTTCTTCACAGAATTGGAAAAAACTACTTTAAAGTTCATATGCAACTAAAAAAGAGCTCACATTGCCAAGGCAATCCTAAGCCAAAAGAGCAAAGCTGGAGGCATCACGCTACCTGACTTCAAACAATACTACAAGGCTACCGTAACCAAGACAGCATGGTACTGGTACCAAAATAGAGATATAGACCAATGGAACAGAACAGAGGCCTCAGAAATAACACCACACATCTATAACCATCTGATCTTTGACAAACCTGACAAAAACAAGAAACGGGGAAAGGATTCCCTATTTAATAAACGGTGCTGGGAAAACTGGCTAGCCATATGCAGAAAGCTGAAACTGGATCCCTTCCTTACACTTTATACAAAAATTAATTCAAGATGGATTAAAGACTTAAATGTTAGACCTGAAACCATAAAAACCCTAGAAGAAAACCTAGGCAATACCATTCAGGACATAGGCATGGGCAAGGACTTCATGACTAAAACACCAAAAGCAATGGCAACAAAAGCCAAAATAGACACATGGGATCTAATTGAACTAAAGAGCTTCTGCACAGCAAAAGAAACTACCATCAGAGTGAACAGGCAACCTACAGAATGGGAGAAAACTTTTGCAATCTACCCATCTGACAAAGGGCTAATATCTAGAATCCACAAAGAACTTAAACAAATTTTCAAGAAAACAAACAAACAACCCCATCAAAAAATGGGCAAAGGATATGAACAGACACTTCTAAAAAGAAGACATTTATGCAGCCAGCAGACACATGAAAAAATGCTCATCATCACTGGCCATCAGAGAAATGCAAATCAAAACCACAATGAGATAACATCTCACACCAGTTAGAATGGTAATCATTAAAAAGTCAGGAAACAACAGATGCTGGAGAGGATCTGGAGAAATAGGAACACTTTTACACTGTTGTTGGGAGTGTAAATTAGTTCAACCATTGTGGAAGACAGTGTGGCAATTCCTCAAGGATCTAGAACTAGAAATACCATGTGACCCAGCAATCCCATTACTGGGTATATACCCAGAGGATTATAAATCATGGTACTATAAAGACACATGCACACATATGTTTATTGCGGCACTATTCACAATAGCAAAGACTTGGAACGAACCCAAATGCCCATCAGTGATAGACTGGATTAAGAAAATGTGGCACATATACACCATGGAATACTATGCAGCCATAAAAAGGATAAGTTCATGTCCTTTGCAAGGACATGGATGAAGCTGAAAACCATTATTCTGAGCAAACTATCACAAGGACAGAAAACCAAACACCGTGTGTTCTCACTCATAGGTGGGAATTGAACAATGAGAACACATGGACACAGAAAGGGGAACATCACACTCTGGGGACTGTTGTGGGGTGGGGGGAGGGGGGAGGGACAGCATTAGGAGATATACCTAATGCTAAATGACCAGTTAATGGGTGCAGCACACCAACATGGCACATGTATACCTATGTAACAAACCTGCATGTTGTGCACATGTACCCTAGAACTTAAAGTATAATAATAATTAAAAAATCAATTATTCCAGGAGCTGGTTTTTGAAAGAATTATTAAAATAGATAGACTGCTGCCTAGACTAATAATGAACAAAAGAGAGAAGAATTAAATCAACACAATCAGAAATGATACGGGGGTTATCACCACTGACCCCCAGAAATATAACCATCGGAAAATACTAGAAATATTTATATGCACATAAACTAGAAAAGCTAGAAGAAATGGATAAATTCCTGGATGCATACACCCTCCAAACGCTGAACCAGGAAGAAATTTAATTCCTGGATAGACAAATAATGAGTTCTGAAATTGAGGCAGTAATAAATAACCTACCAACCAAAAAAAAAAAAAAAAAAAAGCCCCAGGACCAGACAGATTTGCAGCTGAGTTCTACCAGAGGGAATTGGTACCATTCCTACTGAAACCATTCCAAAAAAACTGAAAAGGAGAGACTCCTCCCCAAGTCACTCTATGAAGGCAGCATCATCCTCATACCAAAACCTGGCAGAGATACAACAAAAAAGAAAACTTCAGACCAATATCGTTGATAAATATCAATGCAAAAATCCTCAATATAACACTGGCAAATCAAATCCAGCAGCACATCAAAAAGATTATCTGCCACGATCAAGTAGGCTTTATCCCCAGGATATAAGGTTTGTTCAAAATACACAAATCAATAAATGTGATTTATCATACAAACAGAACTAAAAACAGAAGCCACATGATTACCTCAATAGATGCAGAAAAGACCTTTGATAAAATTCAGCATCTATTCATATTAACAATTTTCAATAAACTATGTACTGAAGGAACATATTTCAAAATAAGAGCCATATACAACAAACCCACAGCCAGTATCACAGTAAATGGAAAAAAAAAAAAAAAGTTTAAAAAAAAAAAGTCAGAAACATTCCCCTCGACAAGTAGCACAAGACAAGGATTCCCTCTCTCACCACTCCTATTCAACATAGTATTGGAAGTGCTGGCCAGGGCAATCCGGCAAGAGAAAGAAACAAAACGTATTCAAATAGGAAGAAAAGAAGTCTAATTATCTTTTTTTGAAGATGACATGATCCTAAACTCCATTGTCTCAGCTCAAATCTTCCTAAGTTGTTAAGCAACTTCGGCAAATCTCAGGATACAAAATCAATGTGCAAAAATTGATTGCCTTCCTATACAATAACAACAGGCAAGCAGAGAGCCAAATCATCAATGAACTCACATTCAAAATTGCTACAAAAAGAGTAAAATACCTAGGAATATAGCAAACAAGGGAAGTGAAGGACCTCTTCAAGGAGAACTACAAAGCACTGCTCAAAGAAATCAGAGTGGACACAAACAAATGGAAAAAAACATTCCAAGCTCATGGATAGGAAGAATCAACATTATGAAAATGGCAAAGCTGCCAAAAGTAATTTATAGATTCAATCCTATTTCCATTAAACTACCACTGACATTCTTCACAGAATTAGAAAAATCTATTTTAAAATTCATATGGAACCAAAAAGAAGTCCGAATAGCCAAGACACTCTTAAGCAAAAGAATAAAGCTGCAGGCATCACACTAACTGACTTCAAACTATATTACAAGGCCACAGTAACCAAAACAGCATGGTACTGGTACCAAAACAGCATGGTACTGGTACAAAAACAGACACGTAGACCAACGGACCAGGATAGAGAACTCAGAAATAAGACCACACATCTAAAACCATCTGATCTTTGACAAACCTGACAAGAAACAATCAAATGGGGAAAGGATTCCCTATTTAATAAATTGTGCTGGGGTAACAGGCTAGCCATATGCAGAAAATCGAAACTGGATCCCTTCCTTACACCATATACAAAAATTAACTCAAGACGGATTAAAGATTTAAATGTAAAACCCAAAACTATAAAAACTCTAGAAGAAAATCTAGCCAATACCATTTAGGACATAAGCACGGGCTAAGATTTCATGATGAAAACATTGAAAGCAATTGCAACAAAAAGAAAAGCGGCAAATGGGATCTAACTAAACTATAGAGCTTCTGTGCTTCTGTGCTTCTGGGCTTTCTGTGCAGCAAAAGAAACTATTATCTGAGTGCACAGATAACCTACAGAATGGGAGAACATTTTTGCAATCTATCCATCTGACAAAGGTCTAATATCCAGAATCTACAAGGAACTTAAACCAATTTACAAGGAAAAAAAAAATGACCTCATTAAAAGATGGGCAAAGGACATGAACAGACACATTTCAAAAAAAGGCATGCATGTGGCCAATCATCATATGAAAAAAAGCTCAACATTACCGAGCATTAGAGAAATGCAAATCAAAACCACAATGAGATACCATCTCACATGAGTCAGAATGGCTATTATTAAAAAGACAAAAAACAACAGATGTTGGCAAGATTGCAGAGAAAAAGGAATGCTTTCACACTGTTGGTGGGAGTGTAAATTAATTCAACCATTGTAGAAGACAATGTGGCAATTCCTCAAAGACCTAGTGGCAGAAATGCCATTTGACCCAACAATCTCATTCCTAGTTATATACACAGAGGCAAATAAGTCATTTTATTATAAAGATGCATGCATGTATATGTTTACTGCAGCACTATTTATAATAGCAAAGACTTGGAAATAACCTAAATGCCCATCAGTGATAGACTGGGTAAAGAAAATATGGTACAGATACACCATGGAATACTATGCAGCCATAAAAAGAAATAAGATCATATCCTTTGCAGGGATATGGATGGAGTTCAAAGCCATTATTCTCAGAAAACTGAGGAACAGAAAAACTAAACACCAAATATTATCACTTATAAGTGGGCACTGAATGGTGAGAACACATGGAGGGGAACAACACACACTGGGGCCTGTTGGAAGGGTTGTTGGAGGAGGTAGGGCATCAGGAAGAATAGCTAATGGATGCTGGGTGCAATAAGTAGGTGGTGGCATGATCTCTGCAGCAAAACATGATGGCACACATTTATCTATTTAACAAACCTGCACATCTGGCACATGTATCACTGAACTTAAAAGTTTAAGGAAAAGAAAATAAAGAAAATAAAGAACAAAAAACATGAAGTGGAGATGTTATGAGCAGCTGTATGCCGAAAAATATGACAACATGGAGGTAATGATAAGTACTTGGAAGACAAAAATTAACAAAATTTATCCTAGAAAAAAATATAAAGTGTAAATATCTTTCTATTGAAGAAAATAAATCCAAAATCAAAATCCTTCACACAAATAAATCTCTAGGACCATATGGTTTCCCTAGTGAATTATATTAAACATTTAAGGAAGAAATACCAATTCTACACAAACTCAAAAATTAGAAGAGAGAACACTTCCCATCTCATTTTATGGGGCTATTATAACACTGTCACCAAAATCTGACACAAAATTACAAGGAAAGAAAATTAGGGATTGATATTACTCACGAATATAGAAGCGAAATTTCTTAATAAAGCAGTAGCAAAGAAATACCACCAAAGTATTAAAATGATATTGCATCATTACCAGGTAGTCTATTCTAGCAATACAAGTTTGATCTATCACTATGAACTAAATTTATGAAATTCACCATAATAATAGTCAAACTAAAACCATATGATAATCTTGATAAATGCAGAACAAATATTTAATGTACTTTAGCAGTGACTTAATTAATATTAAAACTTTCAGCATATTAGGAATAGAAGAAAACTTACTGAACCTGATAAAGGGTGTCTATGAAAAATTTACCATCTCAATTAGTCTAGATTTTTCAGGTAGAAATGTTTGGCTGTACCTGACTGGAATTGAAAGTAAAGTCAAAAAGAAAAAATAAAAAACAAAATAATTATAAAACACAAACTAATATCCCACTTGGATTTAAGCCCCAGTCAGAACCTTATACAAGAAGTGTGTACACATAAACACACACACACACACACACACATACACAACAGATATATGTTTACAGATATTAAATAAAGATAGTTACTGGAAATTTTTAATTCTACTTTTCAAAATGTTGTAACTCGGATGGAGACAGCAAGTCAGGTGTGCTATATATGGTTGAGCAGCTTGTGCACTGCACAACTAATGGGTCACCATTCACAAACAAAATGACATCTCCTGGAACAGTAAAATGTTGCAGCCCTTTACTATGATATTTGCCTCTGGTAAAAACATAAAGGGGATATGAATTACACCTACCAAATTTCTTCTTACCAAACTTGTAGTCCAATACTAGATAAAGAAACCTGGCTACTACTTAAAAATAAAGTAGACTTTCATATTTATTTCTAAATTTGTTTTCATTGTTCTGCAAACCTTGTGTTGCATTTTCATCCAAGGTACAAAAGGAAGCACCACCTTTGCCCTTCCAAAGTAGTTGTCTGATGCAATATATGTATCACATTTTCCTCCCTCAAAATAAAGTGTGTCTTGAGCGATATGTTCTCAAAAGGGAATCTGAAGAATTACTGTCAAGGGCTAATATTTGATAATTTTTTATTCTCTTCTATTATTTACAGAGATTAACAGAGTTCACAGTATCTTCCAGAGTGTTTTGTTTTGTTTTGGTTTGGTTTTTAGAAAAAATAGAAAAGGTATATCAAACATCTGTTTCTCATACTGGCCCTTCATAAAACTCAAGGTCAAATCATTATGCTATAACTCAAGTGAAAGTATTTTCACTGTATACTCAGTTAATAGAGCCAAGGTCTATTACACTCTGTAGATCTAACTTGATATAGAGATAGAACTACAATTTAGAAAAATTGGTAGATAATATAGCACAGGCACTGTCTCCCAGATAAGTTGTCTCGATTGCACTTTTGGCAGGATCTGTGTAGCAGTCACTTGAAGGTTAAGCTCTCAAAAGTGTCTAGAATTCTGATGCCCCAAGCTATTGATTAAAGTGAAACCCATATGCTTTAGATGAATCTGACATTATGTTATATGACAATTTAAAGACCTAACTTGTATTCTTGCTGAGGCAGAGAAACAGCCCACCCATACATAGAACTGACTGCAGGGGTGCTTTCAGGCATGGCCAAATGTTTTCTTAAAAAAGAAATTTTGGAGACACATGGCAGAATAGGAGGCTCATGACTAGCTCTCATTTCACAGTCACACTGACTAAGCACCTACAAATGGATCAATTCTCTCCAGAGAAAACCAGAATGCAATGGAAAGACTCCTACACACAGGATGACTAAAAAAAAATCCACATCACAATGGGTACAAAAAGTGGAGATTCACTTACATACTAACACCACCCTGAGCACTGCATCTTAAATATGGGAAGGAAATCTCAACTCCTAGCTTCTTCCCAAGAGATGAGGGGCTTGTACCACACATATAGTGTCCAATTTTTATTGTCCCTGCAGGAGGGATCTTAAATAGCCATATTTTAGGAATACCAGCAACAGTTCATCACAGGATTTCCCTCAAGCACAAAGAACAAAGGAAGGGTTTGGCCATACAAGCACTCCCAACAGTTGTAGTCTGCAGGATGAGTCCAGCTTTAAATTTCCTTCTGGAAAGGGTTTGGCTGCATGCTTCTCCAGCAACTCCCTGTGGCTCTGGCCTCTAGCAAACCAGTATATGGGAGTCTACATAGGAAATAATAAATGTCTTCTAGCCTAAAGGGGATGGAGGGAACTCCCCATGCCTTCTTTCCAGGGTTGCTCCAGTGACAATTTCACCCTTACAATGTCTCCTTGGAAAGAGATTGGAGGCCTCGGCCAGCAAGGAAAGGAGGGCAGCACTTCCCACACTTTCTTTCATGACTTGCTCCTGGGACAAATGTCTTCAGTCTCTCATTAGAGGGAGGCTAGGGTACCTCCCTGTGCCTGAAAGGGAAAAGAGGGCCTCCCTGTGCCTTTTTCCCTAGAATCCGTCAGCAATAATTCTAGACCAGAAGGCTCTCCTCACAAAGATGGTATGAAACTTGAACGGAGAAGGGGCATTCCCAGCACCTTCTTCCTTGACTTACTGATATCATAATTCCAGGCCTACAATATCTCTGTATAAAGACATTGGAGGCCTCTGCCAGCAAGAACAGGAAAGTGGTACTCTCCACACTTTCTTCCCTGGCGTGCTCCTGAGATAAATTTCTGTGGTCTCTTATTAGAGGAATGCTAAGGGACTTCACAGTGCCTGAAAGGAAAAGAGTACACTCCCTGCACCTTCTTCACTGGTGTACTTCAGATTTAACCCCATATCAGAAGGTTCTTTCTGCAAAGAGGGTGTGAAAACACTGCTTGTTTGATCAGGATAAGTGTTTCCTTTACCTCTCACTCTGCCTTGCCCTAGTGATAATCCCAGCCCTAAAATCTCTTCATACAAAGGGTGTGGAAGCTTCTGCCAGGAAAATGGCAGAAATGGCACTCCCTGCACCCTCTTCCCTGGCTTGCTCTAGAGATAAACATCTCTAATCTCTCTTTGAAAGCAGCCTGGGAAACCAATGTGTCTGAAAGAGAAAATGGGCACTCCCTGCGACTTCCGCTCCAGCTTGTTTTAGTGACAAGTTCAAACTAGAAATCCATCCCTGCTGGAAAAGTGTGAGACTTCTGCTT
Organism: Hylobates moloch; assembly: GCF_009828535.3. Classification (NCBI taxonomy): domain Eukaryota; kingdom Metazoa; phylum Chordata; class Mammalia; order Primates; family Hylobatidae; genus Hylobates; species Hylobates moloch. Next base: position 102,828,246 of record NW_026652282.1, on the reverse strand, counting down.
CCTCAAATAGAAGAGTAGGCACTCACCTCCCATACCTTCTTCACTGGCTTGCTCCAGCAATAAATCCATATTGGCAGGCTCTCACTAGAAGTAGTTTTTGCATGCATTGAGTGTCCCTATTTTTACAGCTTTTACCTAACTGGATCCTAAATCATCTAGCTATGAGAGTTTATGGAGCTGTGCTCTGCTGAGTCTCCTAGACCACAGAAAACAAAAGATGACTTTTAAACTTGTAAACATTGTAGATTCTGGATATTAGCCCTTTGTCAGATGAGTAGGTTGCGAAAATTTTCTCCCATTTTGTAGGTTGCCTGTTCACTCTGATGGTAGTTTCTTTTGCTGTGCAGAAGCTCTTTAGTTTAATTAGATCGCATTTGTCAATTTTGGCTTTTGTTGCCATTGCTTTTGGTGTTTTAGACATGAAGTCCTTGCCCATGCCTATGTCCTGAATGGTATTGCCTAGGTTTTCTTCTAGGGTTTTTATGGTTTTAGGTCTAACATGTAAGTCTTTAATCCATCTTGAATTAATTTTTGTATAAGGTGTAGTAAGGAAGGGATCCAGTTTCAGCTTTCTACATATGGCTAGCCAGTTTTCCCAGCACCATTTACTAAGTAGGGAATCCTTTCCCCATTTCTTGTTTTTGTCAAGTTTGTCAAAGATCAGATAGTTGTAGATATGTGGCATTATTTCTGAGGGCTCTGTTCTGTTCCATTGATCTATGTCTCTGTTGTGGTACCAGTACAATGAACTCAAACAAATTTACAAGAAAAAAACAAACAACCCCATCAAAAAGTGGGCAAAGGACATGAACAGACACTTCTCAAAAGAAGACATTTATGCAGCCAAAAAACAGATGCAAAAATGCTCATCATCACTGGCCATCAGAGAAATGCAAATCAAAACCACAATGAGATACCATCTCACACCAGTTAGAATGGCCATCATTAAAAAGTCAGGAAACAACAGATGCTGGAGAGGATGTGGAGAAATAGGAACACTTTTACACTGTTGGTGGGACTGTAAACTAGTTCAACCATTGTGGAAGTCAGTGTGGCGATTCCTCAGGGATCTCGAACTAGAAATACCATTTGACCCAGCCATCCCATTACTGGGTATATACCCAAAGGACTAGAAATCATGCTGCTATAAAGACACATGCACACGTATGTTCATTGTGGCACTATTTACAATAGCAAAGACTTGGAATCAACCCAAATGTCCAAACAACGATAGACTGGATTAAGAAAATGCGGCACATATACACCATGGAATACTATGCAGCCATAAAAAATGATGAGTTCATGTCCTTTGTAGGGACGTGGATGAAACTGGAAAACATCATTATCAGTAAACTATCACAAGGACAAAAAACCAAACACCGCATGTTCTGACTCATAGGTGGGAATTGAACAATGAGAACTCACGGACACAGGAAGGGGAACATCACACTCCGGGGACTGTTGTGGGGTGGGGGGAGGGGGGAGGGACAGCATTAGGAGATATACCTAATGCTAAATGACGAGTTAATGGGTGCAGCAAACCAGCATGGCACATGGATACATATGTAACAAACCTGCACATTGTGCACATGTATCCTAAAACCTAAAGTATAATAATAAAATTAAATTAAAAAAATAAAAATAAAAAAATAAACTTGTAAACATTCAGCAGCTATTTCCCCAGGTTCAAAGTAAGCCATCTGATCAAGAGTATGGTAAACTGCCACAGACCCTCCCATTGGTGTAGGGCAGAGCAAGTGGATTATAATCACTGGCTCTGAGATTCTTTGCAAGGAAAGAAGGAATTGGACTACATATCTAAGATTCCAACCCCTCCAACTGCATCTCCAAAAAACTGAGTTCTATTCCACCTTTCTCAAGGCAATAGCAATACTTGACACTCTCTAATTTCTTGGGGCCACTAAGAACAAAGATAGCTAGTTGGAAAAGCAAAAAGAGGCACCTAGAATCACTGGCTGAGCTAATTATGGAAAAATATCTCCTACAAAAGACCACACTAACAAGACTGGGAGAGGTGGTTCTCTTATCTAATGTGCAGAACCAACATAGTCAAGGAAAATGAATGAACAGGAAACTATGTTCCAAATAAAAGAACAAGATAAATATCCAGAAGCTGATACTAGTGAAATGAAGATATGTGACTTACCTGACAGGGAATCCAAAAGGACAGTAATAAAGATGCTCACAAAAATAAGGAGAGCAATGCAAGAACAAGCTGAAAATTTGAACATAGATAGAAAATATTAAAATGTACCAAACATACACAGTTGAGCTGAAGAATACAATAACTGAACTCAGAAATTCAATAGAGGGGTTAAACAGCAGATTATATCAAGGAGAAAAAAGAACTAGCAAGCTCGAAAACATGTAATTAGAAATCACCTAATCTAATGAGCAAAAGAATAAGAAAGAATTTGGAAAGCCTAGGAAAGTTATGGAAGACCATCAAGCAGAATAATGTATGCATTATTAAAGTACAAGAAGAAAAAGAAAAACTTCCCAAGTCTTGGGAAGAAATGAGAAATCCAGACCCAGGAAGCTCAACAGACACTAATACAATGAATCACAAGCAACCCACACTGAGACATAGTATAAGCAAATTGTCAAAAGTTATAGACAAAGACAAAATATTGAAAGTTATAAGGCAACAATAACTTGTTACATACAAGGACACCTCCATCACACTATCAGCAGATATTTTAACAGAAACCATGCAGGCCAGGATAGGATGAGATGATATATTTAAAAAGCTGAAGGAAAATAAAGCTGAAACTAGAATACTATACCCAGTAATCCTGTCTTTAATAAAGGAGAGATTAACAACCTTCTCAAGGAAACAAAAGCTGAGGTAATTTATCACCACTAAAACTGTCTTGCAATACATGCTAAAAAGGGTCCTTCAAGCTGAGAGAAGACATTGGTAGCAACATAAAAATATATAAAATATAAAACATTGCTAAAAGCAAGTATATAATAAAACTTAGACACTTGTACTGGTGGTGTGAAAATCAACTATATCTCTAGTATGAAGATTAAAATACAAAACTATTAAAATCAGCTATAGCTTAAATTTATTGAGGTATATGTACTATAAGAGATACAAAATATATCATCACAAAGAAATGTGGGAGAAGGGAATAAAAGAATATTGATTGTATGAGTGATAAATGTTAAGTCATTATCAGCTTAATATAACCTGTTATTATTATAAAGTGTTTTAAGTAAGCCTCATGGTAATCACAAAGCAAAACCTCCTTAGTAGTTACACAAAATATGAGAAGAAAGGATTCAAAGCATGCAACTACAGAAAATTATCAAACCAAAGAAAACTTTAACAACAGAGAAAGAGAGGAACAAAGGATCTTGAATTAACCAGAAAACAATTAGCACAATGGCTAGAGTAAGTTGGCACCTATCAATAATTATAGATTAAATTCTCCAATCAAATGACATCAAATAGCTGAATGGATTTAAAAAGCAAGCCCCACCTACATCCTGCCTGGAGGAATCCACTTCACCTCTAATAACGCACCTACACAGAAAGTGAAGGGATGAAAATAGATATTCCATGCAAATGGAAACCAAAATAGAGTGGGTGTAGTTATATCAGACAAAATAGATATTAATTTAAAAACTGTAAAAAGATACAATGAAGGTTATTACACAATAATAAAAGGGACAATTCAGCAAGAAGTTATAACAATTTTAAATGTATATGCATGCAACATCAGAGCACCTAAATATATAAAGCAAATATTAACAGATCTAAAGGGAAAGATGGAACGCAATACAATGATAGTAGGAGACTTCAATTCTCCCTTTTAACTTAGAGAGACCATCTAGAAAATAATTTAATGAGAAAAGAGTGGACTTGAATTACACTTTAGGACAAATGTACCTAACAGATATTTACAGAACATTACATCCATAAGCAACAGTATACACATTTTTCTCAGGAGCACATGGAACATTCCCCTCGATAGATCATACATCAGGCCACAATACAAATCTTAAAAATTTAATAAAATTGAAGTCATATGGAGTATCTTTTCAGACCATAATTACATGAAACTGGAAATTAATAAGAGGAGGAATTTTGGAAAATTCACAAATATGTGGAAATTGAGTAACACAATCCTGAACAACCAATGAGTCAAATGAGAAATTAAGAGGGTAAGTTAAATATATCTTGACACAAATAAAAAGGAAACATAACATAACATACTTATATAATACAGCAAAATAAGTCCCTAGAGGAACGTTTATAGCAATAAATGCCTAAACCAAAAAAACAGAAACTTTTGTAAAAGTAGCCTGAAATTACACCTCATTTCTCAGAGGAACTAAAAAAAGAAGACAGTAAGTGGAAACTTAGCAGAAGGAAGAAAATAAAAAAGATAAGAGCAGAAATAAACAAGATAAAAACTAGAAAAACACTAGAAAAGTTTTTAAAAACAAAAGTTGAATTATTTGAAAATATACACAAAACTGACAAATCTTTAACAAAGAAAAAAGAATACACAAAATCAGTAGCATTTCTATTTGCCAATAGCAAACATTTTGAGAAAAAAAAAACAAGAAAATAATTCAATTTACAATAGCAACAAATAAAATGCAATACCTATGAATAACTTTAATCAAAGGTGTGAAAGATCTCTACAATAAAAACTATAAAATATGGATGAAATAAATTGAATGGGGCACACAAGAAATTAAATGATATTCCACGTTCATAGATTGGAAGAATGAATGCTGTTAAAATATTCATACTTCCCAAAACAATCTACAGATTTAATGCAATTCCTATCAAAATACTATGTTATTCTTCACAGAAATGGAAAAAAAAATCCTAAAATTTACGTGCAATCACAAAAGATTGAGAATGGCCAAAGAAATCCTTTGCAAAAAGAATAAAACTGGAGAGATAACATTAGCAGACTTCAAATTATAGTACTAAGTTATAGTAACCAAAATAGCATGCTACTCACATAAAAACAGACACTTAGACTAATGGAAATAAATAGAGATCCCAGAAGCAAATCTACACATTTACAGTCAGCCCATTTTTGAAAAAGGTGCCAAGAACATATATTGTGGAAAGAAGAGCCTCTTCAATGAATGGTGCTAAGAAACCTGGATATACACACGCATAAAAATGAAACTAGACCCCCATCTCTTATTATATACAAACCTCAAATCAAAATAGATTAAACTTAAATCCAATACCTGAAACTATGAAACTACTAAAAGAAAATATAGGTTAAACACTCTGGGTCATATGTCTTGGCAAAGGTTTCTTGAGTAAGATTTCAAAAATATAAGCAACTAAAGTAAAAATGGACAAATGGGACCACATCAAGCTGAACAGCTTCCGCACAGCAAACGGAACAACATACAAAGTGAAGAGACAACCCATAGAATGGGAAAAAATATTTGCAAACTATCCATTTGACAAGGAATTAACAACCAGAATATATATAAGGAGCTCAAACAACTAAATAGGAGAAATGAAATAATCTGATTTTAAAATGGGCAAAATATTTGAATAGAAATTTCCTGAAAGAAGACATACAAATAGCCAACAAGTATATGCAAAATGCTCAACATCATAACCATCAGAGAAATGCAATTAAAACTACAATGAGATACCATCTCACCCCAGATAAAATGGCTTTTATCCAAAAGACATTCAATAATGAATGCTGGTGAGGATCTGGTAAAGGGAAAATTCTCGTACGCTGTTGGTGGGAATATAAATTAGTACAGTCAGTATTAGAAATAATAAAGTAGTTTCTTAGGAATCTAAAAATGGAAGTACCATATGATCCAACAATACCACATATTTATGGTCAATTCATTTTCTACAAAGGTGCCAAGAACACATGATAGGAAAAGAACAGTCTCTTCAATAAATGATATTGGAAAAACTGGATATCCATATGCAGAAGAATGAAATTAGATCCTTATCTTAGACCAAAATCATACCAACATAGATTAAATATTAAAAGGTAAAAACTGCAAAATGTAAAACTACTAGAAGAAAACATGAGGTAAATATTCCCTGACATTGTTCTGGGTAATCATTTTTTTAAATATAACCCCCAAATCACTGGCAATATAAGCATTTTAAAAAATGGAATTATATAAAACCAAAAAGCTGCGTAACAAAGGAAATAATCAACGGACTAAAAGAGACAACCTAGATGGAAGAAAACATTTGCAAACTATGTATCTGATGAGAAGTTATTACCCCCTAAATATAACGAACTCAAACAACTCAATACTTAGAAAACAACACAATTAAAAAATGAGCAATTATCTGAATAGACATTTTTCAAAAAATGACAGGCAAATGGCCAACAGGTATATGAAAACATGATTTTTTGGCTCGTAATGCCTTTCTTATTTCCTATATTATTAAAAGATATATTCACTCAGCAATAATTATAAATCTATGTTGGTGGGCATACAATATACACAGATGTAATACGTGACACTATCAACATAAAAGAAAGGCAACAGCACTGTATAAGAGCAGAATGTGTTATTACCACTGAAGCTAAATTGATTAATTCAAATGTTTCTTTTTTAAATTTAAAATATCAGTTGTGGTCCTTATGGTAACTACTAAGAATACAACTAAAATATACAGAAAAGAAAATGAGAAGTAAATAAAAATGGCACACTAATAAAAATCAATCAAACACACAAAAAACAGTAAATAGAGGCATCGAGGAACAAAAATATATGGTATAGAAATATAAATAGAAAATGGCAGGAGTTATTTCTTATCAGTGATTATTTTAAGAGAAAATGGCTTAAACTTGTCAATCAAAAGACAGAGCGACAGAATGAATTAAAAAATAATCCAACTATATGTGATATACAACAGATGCAATTTGATCTAAAGACACAAATAGGCTGAAGTGAAAAATAAAAAAGATATTCCATGGAAACAGTAACCAAAAGAGAGTTAAGGTAGCTATACTAATATCAAATAAAAAATCACTTTAAGCAAAAATTATTGCATAATACAGTAAAGACATTATATATTGATAAAGGGGTTAATTCATGATGAAGATATAACAATTATAAACATATAGCACCTAACAACTGAGCTCCAAAATATATGGAGCTGCAGAAAGGAGAAACAGATGGTTCTACAGTATTAGTTTGAGGTTTCAAAGCACCACATTCACTAATAGAACAACTAAATGAAAGGTCAATAAAGAAGAAAACAGGAGACTTGAACAACATTATAAACCCAGAAGACCTGAAAGATATGCCGAAAAATCCACCCAACAACATATAAGTATACATTCTTCTACAGTGGAAATAAAACATTCTCCAGAATAGACCATATGTTAGGTCACTAAACAAGTCTCAATAATTTTATTGAGATTAATTAAATACTGAAATCACCCAAAATATTTTTTGACCACAATGGAATGAAACCAGAAATTCATAATAGAAAGGAAATTGAAAAATTTACAAATATGTGGAAATGAAACAATGCAGCCTTAAATAACGAAAGGATGAAAGAAGAAATTTTAAGGGGAATTAGAAAATACATAAAGATGAATGAAAATGAAAACATAATATACTAAAACTTATGTGAAACACCAAAAGTAGTATTCAAAGGGTTACTCATAGTGAAAAGTGCCTCACTGAAAAATAAGTAAGATTTAAAATATTAACCCAAGTTCTCATCTTAATGAAAGTAGAAAAAGGAGAGCAAATGAAACTCAAAGGTGTCAGAGGAAAGGAAGTAACTATTATAGTAATGATAAATCAAATAGAGTACAGAAAAATAATAAAGTAAATGAAACCAAATACAGATATTTTGAACAGATCAATAAAATTGACAAAACTTAACTAGAAGGACTAAGAAAAAGAGAGAAGCACAATTTACTAACAGCAGGAATGAAAGAGAGGACATTCTTATTGACATTACATAAATAGAAAGGATTACAATACTACGAATAATTGTATGTCAAAAATTAGATAAACTAGATGAAATGAGCACATTTCTAGAAACACACAAACTGTCAAAACTGATTTAAGAAATAGAAAACCTAAATAGTCCTGTAACAAGTATAAAGATTAAATCAGTAATCGAAAACCTCCCCAAAACTAAAAATCTCAGGACCAGGTGGCCTCATCAGTGTCACTGAATTCTGTCAAACATTTAAAGAAGAAATAATCCAAATCATTCTAAAACTTTTCCGAAAAATGGAATAGGAGGGAACACTTGCTAACACATAACATGAGGTCATCATTACCCTGATACTGAAGCAAAACAAAGATATAATACAAAAACTATACACCAACAGTCTTTAAGAATATAGATGCAAAAACTCTCAACAAAATATTAGCATGCTGAATCAAGCAGCATATTAAAATGATTATAAACCATAACAAAATTTACTTTATCCCAGAAATTAAAGGGCTATTCAATTAATGAAAATGTAATATACCAGAATTAATAGAATAAAAGGGAAAAAAAGGACTTGATCATTTTTATCGATCCATAAAAAGCATTTGCCAAAACCTAGCAGCCTTTTATGATAAGACACTCCAAAGCCTAGGAATAGAAGGAAGTATCCTCAACCCAATAAAAGTCATTTATAAAAAACTGACACCTAACACCATACTCAATGGTGAAAGACTGAAACCTTTCTCCTAAGATCAGGAACAAGACAAGGATATCTTCTTTCACTACTTCTGCACAACATTGTACTGAAAGTTCTACAAAGAGCTACTATGAAAAAAAGAAAGAAAAAGTATCCAAATTAGAAAAGAAGATAGCTTTAATCTCTATTTTCAGAGAACATGAGCTAGATAGCCATATACATACATATATATATATATATATATATATATACACACACCTTAAGAATCAATATAAAATAAATATATTGAAATTAGGATCTCAAAGAGATTTTTGCACTCCCAAGTTCACTGCAGCATTATTCACAATACCTAAGATATGAAAATAACCTTAATGTTCATTGATGGATGAATGGACAAAGAAAATGTGGTCTATGCATACAATGGAATAGTATTCAACCATCGAAAGAAGGAAATTCTGCCATATGCGACAACATGGATGAATTGTGTGGATATTATGTTAAATGAAATAAGCCAGCCACATGAAAAATATAATATGAGTCTATGTACATGAGGTAACTAAAGTAGTCAAACACATGAAAGCAGAAAGTACAATGGTGTTTGTAAAGAGCTAGGGAGGGGAGGAAATGGTGAGTTGCTGTTCAATGGATATAAAGTTTGAGCCATGTAAGATAAAAATGTTCTAGAGATCTGCTGTAAAATTTGCTGTAAAAATTTGTCCTTATAGTTAACAATACTATACTGTACACTTTAAAAATTGTTAATAGAGCTTATAAACAAAGTAAGAAAAGTTTCAGGATACAAACTCTACATGCAAAAGTTAGTTGTATTTTGACATACTAGCAATTCTTAAATCTGAACAATAATTTTTTTAATTCCTTTTACAACAGCTTGAATGAGAAAAACTTTAACCAAAGAGGTACAAGATTTGTACAGTGAAAACTACCATACATTGGTGTAATAAATTACAGAAGACCTGCATAAATGGAAGAACATAATATATTCATGGATTTGAAGAATTTATATTGTTGAATTGTCAGTACTCTCCAAAGCATCTACAGACTCAATGCAATCCTTATCAAAATCCCAATGACCTTTTCTCAGAAATAGAAAACACAATTGAATCTCAAGGGAGCTTGAACAGCCACTTCCCAATTTCAACTTACTCCAAATCTCTATAGTCAAAATACAATGGTAATGCATAAAAAGACATATTAATCAAATAGATAAAATTGAAATAAACTACAAATAGAACTACCATATGATCCAGCAATCTCACTGCTGGGCATAAATCCAAAAAAAGGGAAATCAGTATATGAAAAAGTCATCTGTCTTCCCATATTCATTACACCTCTATTAATGATAGCCAAGATGTAGAAAAAACTTAAGAGTTCATCAACAAATAAATGTATAAAGAAAATGTGGTATATGTCCATAATGAAATATTATTCAGCCATATTGTTTCTTAGCCTTTTGGCTAAGATGGAGTGGAATGCCATTCAGCCATAAAAAAGAATAAACTCATCGTTTGCGGCAACATTGATGAGCCTGGAGGACATTACGTTAAGCAAAATAGGCCAGGAATATAAGAATAAACACCAAATGTTCTCATTCCGATTAATGTGTGGAAGATTTAAAAAGGAGCACTCTTATAGGAGTAGTGCATAAAATAGTGTTTATTAGAGTTGGGAAGGGTAGGGAGAAGGGTGGCTAGGAAAAGGTTGGCTAAAGGATACAAAATTATAGGTAGATAACAGAAACAAGTTATAACACTCTACAGCTCTATACGGTGACTATATTTAACAACAACTTATATATTTTCAAATAGCTAGAAGAGATGAATTTAAATGTTCATAACAAAAATAAATGATAAATGTTTGAGGTGATGAATATGCTAATTACTCTGATTTGACCATTATACATTGTATATATTAAAATATCACTGTGTACTCCATAAATATGTACAAGTATCACGTGTCAATTAATAAAAAAGAAATTAAGAATTGGGAGTCCAGAAATAGGCCCATACATCTGTGGTCAATTTATTTTTTACAAGGGTGCTAAGATAATTCAATGGAGAACAATGGTCTTTTCAACAAATAGTTCTGGAACACATGCAAAAGAATGAAGTTGAGTACTTAACTCATATCACATAAAAATTAAGTCAAAATGGAGTACAAGCCTAAATATAAACGCTACAATTACGTAACTCTTAAAAGAAAACATTCTGATAAATTTTCATGATCTTAAATTTGGCGATGTTTTCCTAGATGTGATACCAAAAACACAAGCAACAATGGAAAAAATAAATAGGAATTCCTCAAAATTGAAAACTTTTGCACATCAAAGGACACTATCAAGACAGTATAAGCCAACCCACAGCATAAGAGAAGATTTTTTTTTTTTTTTTTTTTTTTTTTTACCTGTATATACAAAATATATATATATATATATATATATATATATATATATAACTCTTACACTAAAAACAAAAGTCATACAGTTCAATTAATAAAGTGGGAAAATGACTCGAAGACACTTCTGCAAAGAAGATATTCAACATCCTTAGACGTTAGGCATCATTAGACATGCAAACCAACACAACAAGGAGGCATCACTTCATGCTTGCTAGGATGGCTATATTAATTTAAAAACAAAAACAGGAAATAACAAGTGTTGTTAGGATATTTAAAAATTCTTACTCTCATAGATTGCTGGTCGGAATGTTCAATGGTGCAGCTTCTGTGGGAATCAGTTAGGTGGTTCCACAATAAGTTAAATATAGAATCATATAAGAGCTATCACTTCTACTCAGGAGTGAATAGCCAAAATAATGGGTTTTCAAAAAGAGTTCAAACAAAAACTTGCACACAGATATCCATAGTACTATTGTTTATGACAGTCAAAAAGTGGAACCAACTTAAAGGTCCATCAACTGATGAATGGATAAACAAAATATGATATATCCACACAATGGAATATTATCCAGCCATAAAAATAAATGAAACCCTAATGATGGCTACATGATGGATGAACTTTGAAAGCAGTATGTAAGTGAAAGAAGCCGGACACAGAAAAAGTTACATATTGTATGATTCCATTTACATGAAATGTCCAGAAAAAGCAAATCCAAAAGGATAAAAATAGTATAGATTAGTGGTTATGGGAGGATGTGAGGAAAGGGACAACAGGGAATGATTTCTGAGTAGATACAGGGTTTCCTTTCAGGGTGATGAAATTGTTCTGGAACTAGATAGTGGTGATTGTTTCACAACATTGGGAATGTACTAAATGCCACTGAATTGTACAGTTTAAAATAGTTAAGACGGTAAATTTATGTCATGTGTATTTTACCACAATAAAAATGGGCAAAGTTTCTGAATAAATATTTCTCCAAAAAAGATATACAAATGGCCAATAAGCACATGAAAAGATGCTCAAACAACATTAGTCATTAGGGAAATGCAAATCAAAACCATGTGATACCACTTTACACCCACTAGGATGGCAATAACCAAAAAGACAGATGTCTTTTGGAGCCCTCATACGTAGCTGGTGGGAATACGACATGCTGCAGCCACTTTTAAAAAGAGTTTGGCAGTTCCTCAAAAAGTTAAACATAGAGTTCCCATATGACCCAACAATTTGCTTTAAAATCAAGAGATATAAAAACATGTATCCACACAAAAATCTGTACATGGATATACATAGCAGCATTATTCATAATAGCAAAAAAGTAGAAACCATCCAAACGTCCATCAACTGATGACTGGATAAAAATGGCATATATCTATATGGCAGAATATTATTCAAACATAGAAAGGAATGAATTACTAATGCATGCTACAACATGGATGAACCCTGAAAACATGATGCTATGTAAAAGCAGACAGACACAAAAGGCCACATGTGATTCCCTTTGTGTGAAATGTCCAGAATAGGCAAATCCATGGAAATAGAAAGTAGATTAATCATTGGCAGGAACTTGGAGTCTGGGCAGTTGTTGCAGGGCGGGGGGATGGTATGAATGAGTAGTAACTGCTATAACTGCTACTGCATGTTGGGTTTCTTTTTGGATGATGAAAATATTTTGAATTTAGATAGTGATGATAGTTGATAACCTTGTGATTCTACTAAAAATCCACTGAATTGTAGAATTCAACAGAGTCAAATGTATGGTATGTAAATTATATCTCAATAAAGTTGATTTTTAAATGTTATTTCTTTGAGAAGAATGGTTTTATATAAGCTGAGCTTCTAAAGTACGATGACTTGCAATGCACAGATCTAAACATTATCTTTTAATGATTATAGAGACGACCTACTATGAAGCAGACACCATGCTCTATGTACATTTTCTCATTTAGTCCTTACCAAAAAAAAAAAAAAAAAAGATACACTGAAAGCCCCATTTGATAAATAAACTTAAGCTCAGTCTGCTGAAATAGCTTGCCCCAAGTCACAGAAGACAGCAGACAAGTTTTGGTTAAAACCCATGGTGTTTTAAGTACATAGGTAAAACTTCTGACTACTGTGCAATCCTGCCTTAATTTATTCAGTGAATGAATTGTCCCTTAGAATGTCCTAATAAACTGCGGGCAGCTACTTCTCCCATAATCCTGATTTTAAAGTCAATTATATGCAGTTATTTAATGTGTGGTATGACATGGAGAAAAAAATGGTTATAATAGATGCTGCACCGCTTAACCCATATATTCCTTCATGATTGAAGGAGTTATTCCTCAAGTAGCCAGGATGCTGACTGTTGACAACCCTTAGCTTTTAGTTCTATCCAGGAACTGACCTTCACTGTAGAGACCCACCACACCTAAAATCACATCTCCTTCCTCGAGCAGCCCATATCCAATCGTTGGTGAACTCCAGAGAACAAAGGGCCAGTGTCCCTTGTAGAACTTGGGACAATTCTCAAGGGCCAGCCCAGTTTACGATTTCCCCATAGAATCAATTGAGGCCATCTTGTGTCTGCACTTGAGACAAACTTCTTCCTCTGCCCAACCCTGTTCTTTTCCATTCTCTTCCCCACGAGTGTGGATCCCAATAAACTTTTTGAATTCTCACCTCTATCTCAGAGTCTGCTTTTTTGGGGAATGCAACTCAGAAATAGGGATATAACATTTTCTGTCCCTATGAAATTTAATGTTCTTTAAATTCTCAACAATGTATAAGAAAGAAAAAGCAGTGTGAGCTTGGTAATTCCAAATAACAGTTATATTACAATTTCTAGAACATATAAAACAAAGTAGATTGTGGTGACTGTCACATTCGCCTTCCTTGCACATTTCATAATAATTCCCTTGAAAAATAAATAATCTATAGCCACATCTGTCCTGTCATGATCTGTTTAAGCCACTGTTGGGCAGTGGATTACTCACAAAAAATGAACAAGAGCATGAATTTATAATAGAAAGGTGGATTTTAAGGGTGTTATACTAATGCTTGAAATAACGAAAGACACCTGAGAAGTGGAATACTTAAATTTTCTAGATCATTCCTTTGGGGAAACCCAAAGTGCAAGGGAGAATAATATTTTTATCCCCACATACTCTAAGTGACAATGAGAATCAAGAATCCTGGGGTAGTTCTATCTCAAAATTCCTGTCTACCAATGAGAATAATGATACAAATGTCAAAGAATAGCATTTATGAAGTTCCGTGAAAATGAATGATGTAAAATGGTATGTATACTATATTACAGTTATGTAAAAATTATGTGTAAGTATGTTGTACATTCCTATGGCATTATATGCTTCTCTTTAATGTTTTTCTCACTTATTTCTAATTACTTATTTAAAGTCAGTATTTCCCCTTACTTGAATATAAATTCCATTAAGGCAGTATTCATGATTGTCATATTCATTATTGTATCCCCAAAGTGTCTGGCACTTAGTAGGCACTCAATAAATATTTGTTGTATAAATAAATAAATGCATGAGGAAACGAGTGAATTAATTTAAGAAGGAAGAAACAAAAGAAGGAAGGAGGAAGGAAGGGAGTTATGGAGAAAGGAAGGAAGAAAATATATAGTCATACTTAAAAAGCATAACCATGGGAGTCTTAAAATTGAATACATATCAGAATCATTCTGGAATCTGGATAAAATTATATTCCTGGGATACATCCCCAGATACCCTGATTCAGTGGATGTAGAGTGAGGTCCATGAATCTGTACTTAATAATGGTTTGCCAACCACTAATATACTGAGCTATACAAATATAAGGGCTTGCTTATTATTATTACTCAGCAATAATCATAAAGTAATGGGGTTCCTAGTTTAGTCTGAATCTTCCACTTATTCAATCTGGAAAACTGCCATTTTAGTGGCCGATGGTAATCTCTGCGATGTGATCTATAAATGGAAATTTATCCTTGAAATAAACTGTCTCTTTAATTTGGGGAAAAACATCTGAGTGCCTCCTTTTAGTGCATGGAAGTAAGTTTCATATCTAACACTCGTGGAAGCTAAGGACATAGTTGAACATTATAGGCTTTGTAAGGGCCCTGAGTTGCAATGTTTTTGGTGGCTGAAGCCAGACCCCTACCACAAATGTCTATTTTTATTTACAGGTTTTCATAGGCCTTAGGAAGCTCCTAGGAGAAGAATTGGTAAATATCCAACTTTTTCCCAGGTAATGTCAAGGTTGGTAAACCATGTCTGATAGACTGAAATGACCCCAGCTAATACAACTTGGCAGAAAATATTTTGAGCCTGGAAGACAAGAAGAAGCCTTAATTGATATACCAAACTTAATATACAGGGTTAAATCATTGAAAGGAAGATCTGATTCTGGACATAGTGCATGACTATTTTAGACTTGTTCCTGACACTGCTATGCTGGCACCACAAACACTGCCTCATAAATGATTGTATGTATTCTTTAGAAAATATGATTAAAATATTTTCTAATATAGAGTGAGCAATTTTACAGATGGGTTATCTCTGAATAAGCACAATAGTTTAAAAAAAGATCTTTCTCCCTTCAAATTTAAAGAGAAAAATGAATGGGGCATTTAGATTTCTTCGATTCTGAGGTGATGATATTTATATCTAGTGGTGAGCAGGGACTTTATTTTAATTCTGCCAGGATTTTCCAGGCTTTCGGGATGACCTCCATGCTCTCCAACTAGAAGCGAGGTAACACTCAAGACAACTATGACTAGCAGAATGAGTTGTAGAGACGTCAGCATTGGTGAAGGTTAGGCTCCAACAATTTTGGAAGATGGATAGTGTTAAGAAAACCAATGTATAGACTAGGAAATCCAGGAGGTCTTTGAGAACATCCATGGAGAAGAATAATGGAAAATTTCCTCCTAATGTGGACCACTGGTTTCTGTGAGTTATGATATTTTGGTTAAATCAAATTATCCACCTCTTCAGTGCCTGTAACCATGGACCTGAACATGTCTGGAGAAGAAGACATAGCCACAAATACAAGGCCACAAATTTCGAGTAGGCCTTTAATGCTGCCCAATTTTATCTTGTTTTTCTAGTTCATTCACTCAGACATCTTCCTAAATTATTATTCCACATTTTTTTCTTCTCACACTTTTAGCACCTCATTCTTCATCCTCACTCTCAGCTGATGCTCTTTTCTCCTACTTCATTGAAAAGACTTACGCAATCAGAAGTTTTCAAAACATCCACCACCTCCTCCTGCTTATCTGCATCTAAAATCATATACTCCTTTCTCTTCTAGTATAGTAAGTGACTTCCCTGTATTCATAACTAATGTCAATCCATTCTCTTATGCATTAGATCCCATCCCATCTTACCCACTCAAAGACTATTTCAGCAGTGTCCTCCCTCTACTATATCACCCATTTTTTCTGTCTATTGAATCATTCATAATTTTTCTTTTATAGGAGAAAAAAAACCCTTCGTTGGACCCCACTACCTCTGCCAGCTACTGCCTCATTTCTCTGCTTCCCTCTAATAGTAATACTCCTTAAAAGAATTGTCTATACCAACTGTCATCAACTCCTCTTTAGTCATTCTCTTCTGAATTTACTCCAAGCTAACCTTTACAAATAACATTATTAACTATTGGTAATTCCCACAGTCAATTCTCAGCCCTAATGTTTCTTGAACATATCAGTAACATTCTGCACTCTATATCACTACTTTCCCCTTGGAAACACTTTTATTTCAGGATACCATACTGTCTTGATTTTCCTCTCATATTATTAACTTTTCAAGTTACTTTTTCTAGTTTTTTCTCTTCTCTACATTTATTTACTATGGACTATTCCAGGGCTCACTCCTTGAACTGCTTCTTTCTCTACAATCACTTCATAGGTGATCTCATCTATTTTATGTTTTTAAATCCAATCTGTACATTGTTGACTCAAATTTTTATCCTCTTCTTAGACATCTCCCCTGAAATACAGACTCCCATATCCAGCATCTTCACCTGTGTGTCTAATAGGCAACTCAAGCTTAACATGTTCAACATGTAGTTCCTGACCTTCACTTCCACAAATTTGTTTCCTTTCTTAATTTGTAATCTATTGCTGCATAAAAATTTACAAGACATTTAGTCGCTTAGCACAACACAAACTTATCATTTTATAGTTTCTGTGGATCAGGAAAGGGCTTTGCTGAGTTTTCTGCTTTCAGTGCCTTTCGCAAGGTTGCCATCAGGGTATCAGCAAGGCTTGGGGTCTAATCTAAAAGGTTAACATGAGAAGGATCCACTTCCAAGCTCACATTGTTTTTGATAGGATTCAGAGCCTTGCTGGCCACCTGCCAGAAGCCACTCTGTTTTTTTTTTTTCTTTTTTTGTCACATGGACCTCTCTAATACATCTACTTGCCTCATCAGAGCCAGCAAGGGAGAGAGTCTGTTAGCAGGATGGAAGTGACTATCATATCTGTAATGTAATCTTAAAAGTTACTATCATCATTTTTTTTTTCATATTCTATTGGTTAGGAGGAAGTCACTGGTTCCTCTCACACTCAAGAGATGGCAATTATAAGAAGATGTGAAGAGGCATAGGCCTGAATCACATGGTGCCATCTTAAAGTCTGTCCGCTACACTCAGTTAATGGCAATTCCATTTAAGCCCCAAATCCTTGACATTGTTCATGATTTCCCTTTCTTGTATACACCATATATCCGATCAGTAAGTAAACCCTGTCAGTTCTACTTTCAAACTATCCAGAATCCAACCAGATCTCACCACTTCCATTTGTACCACTCTAGTACAAGTGTCCATCATTTCTTTTGGATTATTTTAATAGCTCTCTTACTGGTTACCCTGCTTCCACGCTTATCATCCCTTCATGGCCTAAGTTTCATATAGCAGCTGTAGTGATCTATTTGAAAGACAAATCAACTTAAATCTCTTCTTTGCTCAAATCCCTCCAACAGCTTCTGGCCTCACTCAAAGTAAAAGCCAAATTTCATACATTGATGTACAGGCCATACACAATCTATGCACCTGAACTTCTTTGACAGCATCTCCTACATTCCTTCTCCATGATAATTCTACTTTAAGCATACTGAAAATTTGTTAGTTTAACATTTTACCGTTACATCAGGTTTTTTACCGTTACATCAGGTTTTTCCTGGATGTTACTGCTACCAGGAACACTTTTTCTAGGTAGTTACATGTCTTTCTTCCTCTATTCTTCAAATTTTTTGCTCAAATGATATTTTTTCAGAAAGGCTTACCCTCATTGCATAATGAATTTTGTAAGCACTTATTCGTTTTTATTCTAGCACTCCCAATCCCTTACCCTACTCATTTTTTTATCCCACAGTACTTAATGTCTTCTAATATACTACATAATGTACTTATTTATTGGGTTTAGCATGCTTGCCTCAAAAAATAAAAGTACCAAAAGATTAGTAATATTCAGTTTTATTTGTTGACGTATCTATAGTCAGAATAGTGTCTCGTACAAAGTAGGTGCTTAATAAATGTTTGATAATAAAATAAATGAAAATCTTTATTTTGAAACCACAGGATAGTGATTTCCAGGGTCAAGTGAGTAATGGAAATAACCACTAACATTTTTTCAGCAATTACTATAGCACCAGAAATGTTAAAATTGAAATTTCACCTACGTTATATTATGTAATTTTAAAACTGTAGGTGGTGGGACTGTCCTTATGCATATTTGATATTCAAGAAAACTGAGATACAGACATTTTCACTGATATTTTTCAGTACTGCACGGGTATATAAGTGATGAAATCAGTTTTAACTACTTCTTATGTGATGAAAACTATGTAGTATGTTAATTCTATATATCTAGCCTACTTATAATGATAGTAATAGTAACAGCTATCATTTAATGAATCCTTCCTATAAGCCAAGCACTGTATAATGCACTTTACATGCATTTTTAAATTTACCCCTTACTATAACCCTGTGGAATACTACTACTATTACTACACCCATTTCACAAATAAAGAGTAGAGACATAGCCAAGGAAACATAGGTAATGCAGCAGAATAAGTTATCACACTCAAATCTGCCCAACTTCAAACTTTATCTTCAATTTTTGTTGGTTGCTACAAATATTTATTTAATATGTACAATTATTATTTGTGAATTAAAAATATATTTTTGATTTGCTTGTCCTTGATGATTAGTGATGTTGAGCATTTTTCATATATTTGTTAGCCATTTTTTTGTCTTCTTTTGAGAAATGTCTGTTCAGATCATTTGCCCATTTTTAAAATGGGATTGTTTGGGTTTTGGTGCTGAAATGTTTGAGTTTCTTGTATATTCTGGATATTAATCCCCTGTCTTGTTACTAGTTTTCAAATATTTTCTCCCATTCTATATGTTATCTTTTTACTCTGTTGTTTCCTTTGCTGTGCAGAAGCTCTTCAGTTGGACATAATCCCATTTTAAAAATGGTTTTGTTGCTTGTGCTTTTGAGGTCATACCCATAAAATATTTTCCCAGACCAATGTCTTGAAGCATGTTTTCTTCTATTAGTTTCAGAATTTCGGGTCTTACATTTAGATCTTTGATACATTTTAAGTTAATTTTTGTAAAGGGTCGTAAGAGGGGGCTTGTTTCATTCTTCTGCAAACCACGATGAAGTATCATCTCAAACCAGTTAGGATGGCTATTATCAAAAAGACAAAAAATAAATGCCAGCAAAGATACAGAGAAAAGGAAATTCTTATACACTATTGGTGGGAATGTAAACTGTCTCAGGAACTATGGACAACAAGATGGAAGTTCCTTAAAAAACTATAAACAGAACTACCACATGATCCAGCAATCCCACTACTGGGTATATATTTTTAGAAGTATATTGAAAAGACACCTACAGCCCCATGTTCATTGCAGCACTATTCACAATATCCAAGATACGGAACCAACCTGAGTCCATCAATGGTTGACTGAATAAAGAAAATGTAGCATATACACACAATGGAATACTGGTTAGCCATAAAAAAGAATAAAATCCTGTCATTCACAGCAACATGAATTGAACAAGAAGACGTTATGTTAAGTAAAATAAGCCAGGAACATAAAATTAAATACTACATGTTCTCATTCATATGTGGGAGCTAAAAAAAAAAGTTGATTTTATAGAAGTAAAAAGTAGAACAGAGGATATTAGAGGCTGGGGAGGGTAAGGGGAAGAGATGTATAGGGAGAAATTTGTTAAGGAACAACAAATTACAACCAGATAGGGAGCACAAGTTCTAGTATTTTACGACACTTTTGAATTACTATAGTTAACAGTAATATATAGTTTCAAATAGCTAGAAAGAAGAGATTAAATGTTGTCAATGCAAAAAAATGATAAATGTTTGAGATTGATATGTTAATTACCCTGATCCAACCACTACATATGTATCAAAAAGTCACTATGTACCCATAAATAGGTACGATTATTAGTTGTCAATTTAAAAAGAAAAAAGAAAAAAGAAAAAATTAAAAATCTATCTTTTTAATCATTAGGTTTGAGTTCTTCAGAAATTTTATTTCTGATATGTGAAATCTTAGCAAGGACAAACTTCTTTAGAGCAATCTGGTGTAACTTTTCTCATTTCCCTCCTTTTCTCTCCTAGTACTTATTGTTCTGTTCCTCAAGTGTTGGCTCTAAAAAATTAATGTATACGTTTTGCAAACTCTACCCCCTCCTTGGTTTATATATTACAATCCATTCAGATGCATGGTATATTTTCCCCCTCATTTTCCTTCAAAGAAATCAGAGACTGGATAACACAGTGAGCTGAAGTGGACAGAAATAGGCAATTCTTTCTAACAGTTATACCAGATAAACAGAAATCACATAATTAGAAACATATTTGAATTGATTCCCATGGCAAGCTAGTCTCATTTCAAAGTAAGACTAGCAGATACAGGGAAAATTAATACTTTAGTCAACATTCTCTGCATTTATGATCTTTGCAAAAATCAAAGGAAAGAAACAACTCAAACTCCTCATTTACCATGGACAGCATTTGTATCAGAGACCTCTTGGGGCTCTAGAGAAGCTGCTTAAGCAAAAACTAGTTGAAGCAATAATTTACACAGGAAGCCTGGAGAAACCTATTAGCTAAAAGAAGGATCTGTGCCGCAAATTGGGCCTGTTTAATTTATGAAGGCCACAAACTCCCAGAAAAAGAGAAGTCTTTTTTTAATGACTGAACTCATAGAGAAGTATGGGGTATCTGAACACCTACAGACACCAAGAGCTGAGAAACAGCAACAGCAGAAGCAGCTCCAGGTTAATTAAATAGCATCACATAGCCTCTTGATACATGGCAGAGGTGGTCGTAGGGCTGGAAAACTGAAATTTGCTGCAGTGTGTTTGGGGGCACTGGGTTACTGGAACTAAGGTGAGCTCCACCATTATAAAATCAATTTACATCTCTTTTTTTATTTTTTTACAATTTCCACATAGATAAGCAATAAGCCTCCTGGTGGTTTCTAGATTCTAATAAGAGAGATAACATGTGACGGAGATTTTTTTAAAAAACCTGCTGATTCAAGCCATACATTTGAAGAGTACAAATGGAAGACATCCTAGTGGATATTTTTTAGAAATTTCATGGAGTACTGAGAGAAAGGGTAAGCATGTAGAATTCATCAATTCGTCAACCTCAGGCACAGAAAGTCTCCAGGCAAATACATTAATTTATTTCTTCATAGGAGTTTAGTTCACAGCCTGTGTTCCCACTCTGAACACATGTTCCTTTAAACTGTCAACCTTTTGTTTTCAGAGTCCTACAGATCCCATTTACTAACCTAAAAAAAATGCACTGCTTAATTTCCATTTATTATAGCTAGAATAGGTGATGGTGTTAACAGCTGCAGTATTTTGAAAGAATTACAAGCCCACAAGCAGGATATTTCCACACTATAGTATTTACATCACACAGGACTTGAAGCAGGAAAGAAGAAAAGAAATCAAGGTGGCCTGTTTGTGTTTTTTAAACTCTGAATCTTTTTCAAAAATTCTCCCCCTACCCAGGTCATGTCTGCATCTGAGGAGAAATGAGAAGGGAAAAAATGAGTTCTAGTGGAGGAAGGAAAATAAAAAGAGTAGAACAGGTAGCATAAATGGCACATTAAAATGGTCTGTAGCTGTGTTGCTTTTGGGAAATAGAAAGTTAAAAAAAAAAAAGAAAGTTAAATCTCACTCCCCAATTACCCTCAAAACTCCATAAAATGCTACCATACTGTCTATTGCATAATGGCCACAAATGAGGGGGCATCACGCTAAAAGATATAGACATTAAACTGGTTAATCAATAAATAAAATTATAATTACAAATAGTGATAAGTAATGTAAAAATAAACAGAACGATACTATAAAACATAATGAAAATGGTCTAGTTTGGACTAGTTAGGGAAATGTTTTCTGGAGAAATGACATGAAGGAAAAATAGGAATAAGCCATGGTGGTGGTAGGAGTAGTGCTGGAGTAGCTATGTGGTATAGATGAAATTAAGCATGCATTACATTCATCTTTTCTTGCAATGTAATGATATAATTTTCCACTATCTTATTGCCTGACTAACTACAACCCTACCAGGCAGTAACGGATGGTTCAATACCATTTTATAAATGAGATGAATGCTTACTCAGAGAGGCTGTTTACTCAGTAACATAGCTAGAAAGGGATGTATTAGGCCCTTAGTCCAGGGTACATTCTAGAACACAATTATACCTGAATGAAGTGGAAAGGGAAAACAGAGATAAAGGGAAGGTGTGTCATTTCTACTGGGTCAAGCCATTTCTTGTCACACTGTATACTGAATTCATGACAGAAGCTTTGTACTTTCAACATAAATCAGTGATATAGCTGTATACAGAAATTAGTTTGTTTGCATACATTGATCCAATAAAGAAGAGATTCTTAATCATAAATACTACAAGAGGAGAGCTGATCATAGTAGGGTAGTTCATAATGCCAATCCACAAGGGGCCTCAGGGTGGAAGTGCTCAAGTATATATTTTTTTAAATTTTCGATATTGATAATAGCTATTATATGCTTATTATATGCCAGGCACATTTACAGGTGCTTTACATAGAACTCATTTAATCCTTCCAACTATATGAGGTAGGTATTATCATGACCCCTATTTTACAGACGGCATAGAAAAGTTATTTAACCTACCTAAGGTTATGCAGCCAGTACACAGAAAAGTACAGATTTGAACCCAACTGGATTGTCTCTGGAATCCCTACCCTTAAAATTATGCTTCTGTTCCTTCTATTACTAAATTGGAGACTGGCTCAAATGCCCTCTTAATGTATGAGGATGAAAACATAATTGGTGATGTTACTTGAGGTTATTGTACTGTACAATAAAAAGTAAGCCTTCCACCACAACTACCCCCCTCTAGCTGCAAGAACAACTCTTTAATTGATTGATCTGGGGGAAAATATAGAGGTTTCACACAATGATGGGCCAATGTCCCCGGTTCTCTAGAAAACTCCTACAAGGGGTTGGATTGGTGTCTAATTTGGGGTATAGAGTGGCGTTAAACCCTGGAAGAACAAGACATAGGAATTACCCTTAGTTATTAACAATCTGAATCTCATGAGTGAGAGAGACTTCTTCATAGATGGCATTAAGGCCCAGAGCAGAGCGAAGATCTGATCTGGTATCTCCTTCAGCGTCAAACCCCACAATCCACACTCAAGAGTACTTTTGGAATGATATAACTCTCTGGTTCAAATGTTAGAGAATTCACTATAATTAGGCTAAATAAGTGTTAAATCATCCCCACCCCCAGGACTCACAGGTAAACATGCAATAGTTTTAGCTTCTCTGTCTCTGTTTCAGTCCGGGGTTGGTGTCAATTGTAGACCAATAATCACCCTATGGATACAAATAACAGTAGTGGTATTCAGAATAACCAAGAATATTCAAGAGAGTGAAACAGTAAGCTACAGCCTTTCCTCCCCTCATAGAGCCACTGGGTTAACAACAATATATGTGCCAGAATACCTCTGTGAGAACTGTAGAGACCTGGTAAGAAGCTAAAGTACTCAGGCAACTGTAAAAACAAGAATGGATTCCAACAAAAGGAATAAGCAAATTTGTAACATTTGGCACAATCTTTTGTGTCTCTCTCCCATATAGCACAATGTGGAGCAACTGGGAAGAAATCTGCCATAATGAAGTTTCTCCCTCAGGACAAAAACAAAAGAGTGGACCACAGACCCAACAATGTACTGGCTTCTGTGGGTGCTATCTGAGGGATTGTTTTCTGTTCCACCTGACATGGACTGCTGATAGGACTGATACCAATTTGGAAACTGCTGAGGAACAGAGGCAAGGAGCACATTCGAGCTGCAGCTCCAGGGGCAGATGCAAGGGGAAGTAAGACATAAGAAAATGTCTGAGAGGTCCTAGAATTTCCAGCAGGGAAGACTGCCGAAGGTCTTCCCCTGTACAACGACCAGGAGTGACTATTGTTATTTCGAATGCCGAAACTGTGGCAAAAATTAACGAGCCATACAAAGGAACAAGCAACATGGCCCAATTAAAGGAATAAGATAAAATTCCAGAAATTAAACCTAAAGAAATGCAAATCTATGATCTGCCCAAAGAAGAATTTGAAATAACTGTCATAAAATGATCAATAACTTAAAAGAAAACAGACAGACAAAAAAAATCAGGAAAAAATGAACAAAATAAAATATCAATAAGGAGATAATTACTTAGAAAGAATCAAACACAAATTTTGGAATTGGAAAACAGCTGAGCTAAAAAATTCATTAGAGAGGTTTAACAGTAGATTTTATTAGTAAAAAGAATCAGCAAACTTTAAGACAGATTATTTGAAATCACTGAGTCAAAGGAGAAAAAAACAAGAATGACTGAAGTGAGCATCAATAGATGAATGGATAAAGAAAATGGGGCTATATACACAACGAATTACCATTCAGCTATAAAAAGGAATGAGATTCTGTAATTAGAAACAATACGGATGGAACTGGAGGAAATTATGTTAAGTAAAACAACCCAGGCACAGAAAGACAAACTTCACATGTTCTCACTAATCTGTGGGAGGTAAAAATTAAAACAATTAAACTCATGGAGATAGACAGTAGAATAATGGTTACCAGAGGCTGCAACGCAGTGGGGACGCAGGTGGGGAAAGTGGGATGGTTAATTGGTACAAAAGTATACTTAGATAGAATGAATAAGATCTAGTATTTGATAGCACAACAGGGCAACTACAGTCAACAATAATCCATTATACATTTTTAAATAACTAAAGAGTATAATTACGATGTTGGTAACAAAAAGAAATGATAAATGCTTCAGGTAATGAATACCTCATATACCCTGATGTGATTATTACACCTTGTATGCCTGTATCAAAATATTTCATATATTCCATATATATGTATATATATATATACATATATATATATATACGCCTACTATGTACCCACAAAAATTAAAAATAAAAATACTTTTTTATATAAAATAAGAATAAACTAAAGCAAGGACGGCCTAAGGGACTTGTGGTGAACTGCAAAGGAGACTAATGCATTATGAGAATCAGAGGACAAAAAGCAGAGAAAGAAGCAGAGATCTTATATGAAGAAATAATGGCTGAATAAAAAAGAAAAAAAGGAAAATAAGTAATAATAAAATGGTTAGTTTTTTTAAAGAAAACTTACAAAATCTGACAAAACTAAACTCACATCCCTGCACAGAAGTTATTTTATTTCTGAGTTTTTATTTCCTCATCTGCAAAAGGAAGATAATGATACCTAATTCATATAATTGCTATTAGGACTAAATTAGATAATATACCAAGAGAGCCTGGTACATATTAAGTATTTGACAAATAATAATAATAATCTGTCATTGATTAGTGACTGCCCTCTGTAGATAGGGCATGTACACTCTGATTTGGTGCCAATCTTTTCACACCAGATTTTTCTCCCAATACTGACAATGAACATTAGTTACCACTTTATCAGTACGCTTGCACTGCCATGTTCCATATAATAAGAAACCTTCTATTTTTCTAAACAAATTATAAACTGAAAGGGCTTTTTATTTCAAGAAAAATAGGGAATAAAAACACTAAAACACAAAATGATCTCCAGATATTTCAAATACTGATTTATAAGCAAGGTGGATCGTAGTCACTCTGAAAAGTGCTACTTTAGTTCTTCTACCCATTTGGAAGAATGGTTGTCCTCACATAGTGTGTTTCAAACTGGTTGTTTTCAGTCTCTAAGTTTTAGGATTTCAAAGATCCCAAGATACCTGACTAGTGCATTAAAATAGAAGCTGGCATTATTTGCTTTCAAAAATTGGTTTGAAGCCCAGATGCGTTCAAGAAAAAAGATGTTTCACCTTCTGAAGCTGTGATACTTATTCCCTGTTTGTCCCTATCTTCTCTTCTGCAGATCCATTCTCTACCCTTTCTTGATCTGCTCTGTGCTCTTGGAAGGCTCATCTTTTCTAAAATAATTACTGGAACTCTTTTCCAGGCTTTTATTTTTTACTATTATTATACTTTAAGTTTCAGGGTACATGTGCACAATATGCAGGTTTGTTACATATGTATCCATGTGCCATGCTGGTGTGCTGCACCCATTAACTCATCATTTAGCATTAGGTATATCTCCTAATGCTATCCCTCCCCCCTCCCCCCACCCCACAACAGTCCCCGGAGTGTGATGTTCCCCTTCCTGTGTCCATGTGTTCTCATTGTTCAACTCTCACCTATGAGTGAGAACATGCGGTGTTTGGTTTTTTGTCCTTGCAATAGTTTACTGAGAATGATGGTTTCCAGTTTCATCCATGTCCCTACAAAGGACATGAACTCATCATTTTTTATGGCTGCATGGTATTCCATGGTGTTTATGTGCCACATTTTCTTAATCTAGTCTATTGTTGTTGGACATTTGGGTTGGTTCCAAGTCTTTGCCATTGTGAATAATGTCACAATAAACATACGTGTGCATGTGTCTTTATAGCAGCACGATTTATAGTCCTTTGGGTATATACCCAGTAATGGGATGGCTGGGTCAAATGGTATTTCTAGTTCTAGATCCCTGAGGAATCGCCACACTGACTTCCACAATGGTTGAACTAGTTTACAGTCCCACCAACAGTGTAAAAGTGTTCCTATTTCTC
This sequence comes from Hylobates moloch, assembly GCF_009828535.3. Classification (NCBI taxonomy): domain Eukaryota; kingdom Metazoa; phylum Chordata; class Mammalia; order Primates; family Hylobatidae; genus Hylobates; species Hylobates moloch. The sequence continues at coordinate 102,800,974 of NW_026652282.1, read as the reverse complement.
CACATCCTCTCCAGCACCTGTTGTTTCCTGACTTTTTAATGATCACTATTCTAACTGGTGTGAGATGGTATCTCATCGTGGTTTTGATTTGCATTTCTCTGATGGCCAGTGATGATGAGCATTTTTTCATGTGTTTTTTGGCTGCATAAATGTCTTCTTTTGAGAAGTATCTGTTCACGTCCTTTGCCCACTTTTTGATGGGGTTGTTTGTTTTTTCCTTGTAAATTTGTTTGAGTTCATTGCAGATTCTGGATATTAGCCCTTTGTCAGATGAGTAGGTTGCAAAAATTTTCTCCCATTTTGCAGGTTGCCTGTTGAAGGCAGAAATAAAGATGTTCTTTGAAACCAACGAGAACAAAGACACAACATACCACAATCTCTGGGACGCATTCAAAGCAGTGTGTAGAGGGAAATTTATAGCACTAAATGCCCACAAGAGAAAGCAGGAAAGATCCAAAACTGACACCCTAACATGACAATTAAAAGAACTAGAAAAGCAAGAGCAAACACATTCAAAAGCTAGCAGAAGGCAAGAAATAACTAAAATCAGAGCAGAACTGAAGGAAATAGAGACACAAAAAACCCTTCAAAAAAATTAATGAATCCAGGAGCTGGTTTTTTGAAAAGATCAACAAAATTGATAGACCGCTAGCAAGGCTAATAAAGAAGAAAAGAGAGAAGAATCAAACAGATGCAATAAAAAATGATAAAGGGGATATCACCATCGATCCCACAGAAATACAAACAACCATCAGAGAATACTACAAACACCTCTATGCAAATAAACTAGAAAATCTAGAAGAAATGGATAAATTCCTCGACACATACACCCTCCCAAGACTAAACTAGGAAGAAGTTGAATCTCTGAATAGACAAATAACAGGTTCTGAAATCGTGGCAATAATCAATAGCTTACCAACCAAAAAGAGTCCAGGACCTGATGGATTCACAGCCGAATTCTACCAGAGGTACAAGGAGGAACTGGTACCATTCCTTCTGAAACTATTCCAATCAATAGAAAGAGAGGGAATCCTCCCTAACTCATTTTATGAGGCCAGCATCATCCTGATACCAAAGCCTGGCAGAGACACCGCCAAAAAAGAGAATTTCAGACCAATATCCTTGATGAACATTGATGCAAAAATCCTCAATAAAATACTGGCAAACCGAATCCAGCAGCACATCAAAAAGCTTATCCACCATGATCAAGTGGGCTTCATCCCTGGGATGCAAGGCTGGTTCAACATATGCAAATCAATAAATGTAATCCAGCACATAAACAGAACCAAAGACAAAAACCACATGATTATCTCAATAGATGCAGAAAAGGCCTTTGACAAAATTCAACAACACTTCATGCTAAAAACTCTCAATAAATTAGGTATTGATGGGACATATCTCAAAATAATAAGAGCTATCTACGACAAACCCACAGCCAATATCATACTGAATGGGCAAAAACTGGAAGCATTCCCTTTGAAAACTGGCACAAGACAGGGATGCCCTCTCTCACCACTCCTATTCAACATAGTGTTGGAAGTTCTGGCCAGGGCAATCAGGCAGGAGAAGGAAATAAAGGTATTCAATTAGGAAAAGAGGAAGTCAAACTGTCCCTGTTTGCAGATGACATGATTGTATATCTAGAAAACCCCATTGTCTCAGCCTAAAATCTCCTCAAGCTGATAAGCAACTTCAGCAAAGTCTCAGGATACAGAACCAATGTACAAAAATCACAAGCATTCTTTTACACCAATCACAGACAAACAGAGAGCCAAATCATGAGTGAACTCCCATTCACAATTGCTTCAAAGAGAATAAAATACCTAGGAATCCAACTTACAAGGGATGTGAAGGACCTCTTCAAGGAGAACTACAAACCACTGCTCAATGAAATAAAAGAGGATACAAACAAATGGAAGAACATTCCATGCTCATGGGTTGGAAGAATCAATATCATGGAAATGGCCATACTGCCCAAGGTAATTTATAGATTCAATGCCATCCCCATCAAGCTACCAATGACTTTCTTCACAGAACTGGAAAAAACTACTTTAAAGTTCATATGGAACCAAAAAAGAGCCTGCTTGCTTTTAGAAAGACTTCACTGAGCCACACTTGCTCAGACCTTGCCCAAATCTGACTTTGTCTTGAGGGGCTTTTTCAGTTGATAAAATTCACTTACTATCAAGTTCACTATTTAAAAGTATATCACTTAGTAGTTTTTAGTATATTTACAAGGTTTTACAACCATCACCAATGTCTAAATTGAGAATGCTTTCATCACCACCAAAAAAACCTCCATACACAGTAACAGTCACTCTCTACCCACTGTCCTCAGACCTTGGCTGGCACTAATCTACTTTCTGTCTCTATGATTTTGCTTATTCTGGACATTTCATACAAATAGAATTGTACGACATGTGTCCTTTTGTGTCTAGCTTCTTTCACTTAGAATGTCTTTGAGGTTCATTCATGATGTGGCATACATCAAACTTCGTTCCATTTTATGGCTAAAATCCCATTTTATGAATGTACCATACTTTGTTTCCCCGTTCATCAGGTGATGGACATTGGGCTTGTTTCAACATCTTTAATATTATAAATAATAGTGCTATGAACTTTCATGTACAAGTTTTTGTGTGAACATATCCTTAATCTTTTAGATTAAATATCCTCTTCTCAGTGAGCCCTGACCTAACAATCTTATCTAAAATAATAGCATCTCCTTCCATTTCCTGATATTCTCTATTCCTATTCTCTGGGCTACTTTTTTGCATGACACTGGTGGCATTTTGCTTATTGTTCATCTTTCTTCACTAGAATGCAAACTATACGAGAGCAAGGAATTTTTTTTTTTTTTTTTTTTTTTCACAAATTCTCGCTCTGTCAGCCAGGCTGGAGTGCAGTGGTGCAATCTTGACTCACTGCAACCTCTGCCTCCCAGGTTCAAGCAATTCTCCTGCCTCAGCCTCTCGAGTAAGGAATCTTATCTGTCTTGTTTAATGCTATAGCCTCAATGCTAGAAAAGGGCCTGACACAAAGTATATATACAATATGTGTTTGTTGACACTTTCTATGTCCTTCATTCAGAGCTATTACTGTCCCCACTGCACCACATACACCATGCCATGAAAGGCCAATCCCAAAGAGAAGATTTTGTTCATACACCTTCTATACTAAAGGAACTGAAAGAGATATATGTGTGGATATGCTCTAGACACTCGATCTCCTAGATGCCACTATGCTCTCCTAAGCAGAATGGAGGAACTAGGAGTAACTTTGCAGGGGGATATGGGAGGAGGGCACATATTCCTCCCTCCCTAAAGAGAAAACTAATGTGATAGAACTGTCTAAATTTCATGAAATGTGTACTGTGGAAGATGCACATATGGGCTTTGGAAGCAAAAGGCCTGGGTTTGAATCCCTACTTTGTTGCTTTTTAGCTGTATGACCCAGAGTAAGTTAGTTTCTTTACTTGAGTTTTCTGATGTGTAATACAGGGATAATAATTGTACCTATCTCATGGGGTTGTTGTGTGAACATACGTGTTAAGAAATGTAAAGCATTTTTAACAGTGCCTGGAACATAGTAATTATTATCATTATCGTTGTCATCATCATCACCATCTTATAAAATGTAAAACAGCTCATAATATTCTTTATTTCATAGTAGCATAGAAATTACAAAATTTCCATCAATGTGGAAAACAAAGAAAAATCACACTTTGATATCAACCAACTGACAATGGCACTTCAAGCAAAGAATTTCAGATAATAATCAAAATAATTATATCAACTAAAATTTAATGAGATTCAGTGCAGTATGGTAATTAAGAACACAGTCTCTGGAGCCACACTGCCTAGGCTCAAATCCTCACTATACTATTTACTAGCTATGTGACCATGGGCAAGTTATTTAACCTCTTTTTGCCTCGGTTTCAATTAAATGAGGACAATAAGACTACCTAGTTTATCGGGTTGTTATAAGAATTAAGAAAGTTTATACATGTGATGAGCTTATAGTAAGCACTCAATATATTTTAGGTGTTACCACTGGGTAGTATGTGCTAAGCACTATGCATGAAGACCTCCACGACAACTACATCTAAGTAACCTAAATCACTCACAAATATTTCATCCATGCTGTACCTATAATAAAAAGCTTTAAGTAACAATGAATTTCTGTCTATCTTTTTTATGTAACTACATCTCCTTAAGGCCTATATCATTTATCTTCGTATCTCAAGTATCTAGGAGATTACTTAGACTATAGAATGTGACAGTCCCTAGAATATGGTAAGTAATTGATAAATGCTTGAGAGTAGAAGGACAAGGGGACAAAAGCATATAGGCCCCATTCAAGCTTACTGTTGCTACTGTTGCTACCCCTCTGCTCTGGAGTCTATTTCTCCATTTATTTTATACACAAGCTTTCTGACTCGTGGTTCTCTATGTTCTGCTCTCTTGAGCTACTAGGCTAAAGGGCTAACACAGGTAGCAGAGAAATCTCAGAGGTTCCTACCTCATTAGCAAATTAGCCATACATGTATCTAGAATAGTTAAGCCCCAATATGTAAGTTTCCAAGCAATAATTTGACAATTCTAACACTATTTTTTATGATCTAAATATGTACAGCCTCAGTTTTCAGTAAACTCAGAAATAACTACACTGATTCTAATAAACTTCTTCATAAGAAAACAGGAGACTCTGTCTAAGAAATTTTAAGATAGACTAAATTGCCAGGATAAGGCCTAGAAATAATGAAGAAATAATGAAGTAAAACAGGTCATTTTATAATAAGTTTGGTCAACATCTGTCAGAGTAATTGCAAAACAGCACGATAGGGCAGGTCTAATTTTTACATGAGGAAATCAAAACTGACAGACAGTTGTATTTATGATTTTACATTTGAAATGAGCTGTCAGTATCAAAATCGAGTAGTTGACAATCCCACAGCAAACTGAAAATCACAAGCCAAATATAATAGTCATCATCTCTGAAGTTTCTCAAATTTGATTTAATATACCAATATAACATCTAAGCTTTTAGTTAATACTAAAATAGATCATACAGAGAATTAAGCTACTCATTTCTCATTAAAAAAATTGCTATGGCAAAATAGCAATGATCAGGGAAGTGTTTAAATCCAAGGCCTCCAAACAAAATTTTATTATTTTGAGTGGGTAAGGGGAGCAAAAGAAAAATAATTCTTCTAGCTTTATCCCCAGAAATGACATCCCCTTCTCCCCAAGCAATGCCAGAGGAACTATACTTTATGTAACAAAAACAAACAAAAAACACAAACAGAAACACATATTTTCCTGTGTTTGATTATCATTTCTTTTGTTATTCCCCAACCTTCAGTGGTGTATGAAGAATTATCTAGCAGTTCCAGGCTAACAAAGAGCAGAACTTCTGATCTAGAAGTGACAAACTACAAATAGGAAATGATGTATGTATAGTTGGATGCTCCTAGAAATGCTGAGGATTTACTCTTTCCAGGCTCACTTGAACTTGTGAATTCAGCATTGTTACCTTTGATTTCGATATCCATCTATTATCCTCGTTGCCTGATTGAACTTTTTTAAAATATATTTTTATTTAAGTAAAATATACGTATATAACTTATAATCTTTATCATTTTTAAATGTACAGTACACCAGTAATAAATGCATTTATACTCTTTTTTTCCTCCTTTCTCCTCCTCCGTCCTCCCCTTCCTGGCCTCTGGTAACAACCAATCTACTCTTTATCTTCATGAGATCAACATTTTTAGCTCTCACACGAGTATTTGTTTTTCTGTGCTCATGTCATTTAATGTAACATAATGACCTTCAGTTTCATCTATGTTGCTGCAAATGATAGGATTTCATTATTTTTATGACTGGATATTTCATTTTCTATATATGTACATTTTTATTTTCCCTTATCTGTTGATGGGCACTTAAGTTGATGGGCAGTTAAGTTCCATATTTTGTCTATCGTGAATAGTGCTGCAGTAAACATAGGAGTGCAGGTATCTCTTTGATATATTGATTTTCTTTTTTCTGAATATACACCCAGTAGTGCAATTGCTAGATCACATAGTTGTTCTATTTTTAGTTTGTTGAGAAATCTCTATACTGTTCTCCATAGTGGCTGTACTCATTTACATTCCCACCAACAAGTGTAACAAGAGTTCCCCTTTCTCCACATCCTTGCCAGCATCTGTTATTGCCTGACTTTTTCATACAAGCCATTTTAACTGGGGTGAGATGATATCTCATTGTGGTTTTCACTTGCATTTCTCTGACGATCAATTATGTCGAACACCTTTTCATATACCTCTTTGTCACTTTATGTCTTCTTTGGAGAATGTTCATATCTTTGCCCATTTTTAAATTAGATTATTTGTGGGTTATTATTATTATTATTATTGAAATTGACTTATTTTTACTCCTTCTATATTCTGGTTATTAATCCCTTGTCAGATGGACAGGTTGCAATTTTTGTCTCCCATTCTGTGGATTGTCTCTTTATTTTGTCAATTATTTTCTTTGTTGTGCAGAAGCTTTTTGGCTTGATATAATTCCAACTGTCTATTTTTGCTTTGGTTGCCTATGCTTTCAGGGTCTTACACAAAACAGTCTTTCCTCAACAAAGTCCCAGAGCATTTTCCAAATGTTTTCTTCTAACAGTTTAATAATTTCAGGGCTTACACTCAAGTCTTTAACTCATTTTGTCTTGATTGTTGTGTATGGTGGGAGATAGGGGTGTAGTTTCATTCTTCTGCATATGAATATCCAGTTTTCCCAGCACAATTTATTGAAAACACTGTCTTCCCATTATATTCTCTTGGTGACATTTTTGTTTTGTTTTGTTTTTAATTTTACAATTTTTTAAACTTTTATTTTAAGTTCAGGGATACATGTGCAGGCTTGTTACCTAGGTATACTTGTGTCATGGGGGTTTGTTGTACAGTTTATTTCATCACCCAGGTATTAAGCCTAGTACCCATCAGTTATTTTTCATGATTCTGTCCCTCCTCCCACCCTCCACCCTTCAGAAGGCCCCAGTGGGTGTTGTTCCCCTCTATGTGTCCGTGTGTTCGCATCATTTAACTCCCACTTATAAGTGAGAACATGCGGTTTTTGATTTTTCTGTTCCTGTGTTAGTTTGCTAAGGATAATGGCCACCAGCTCCATCCATGTCCTTTGTTGAAGATGAGTTGGTTTTAAATGCATGGATTTACAGCTGGGTTCTCTACTCTGTTACATTGGTCTATGTAAACTCTTTTTATTTTGTAAAGTCCTACTCAATTACCACTAATAGTTATAATATAAAGTAGAAAGTTGTAATATAAGGTAGAAAGTGGCACAGGCTGTGAAATGGTACAGTAAAAGTACTGTGGAATTCTAAATGTTAAAAAAAAAAGACAATTAGTTTAAGATAGTATCTGCCAGATCTCTCCACTAAGTTACTTGCCAAAGAGCTTTCTTTGATTTTTGTAGTCAAAGGAATATCTCTTGATATCTTGATGTCTTAGAGTCCAGGGCTGGCCAGCAGCTGGAGGATAAAGAACAAAAAGCAAACTTGGTATCTCAGCTAAAGTATTGTGCCTGCTCTATTGGAGGAAGGGGATTGGCTATTTTATGCACATCCAAGTAAATGGGGTTTCTTGATTTGAGCTATAGCCATGGTTATTCAATTCCTTTCAACCCAGTGACTATTAATCAAGCACTTAGTAAGTGCTCAACTATGTGTTTGATGCTATTATGGGGAAAAGGAATATCAATATTGTTCCTGCCCTTCTGGAATTCATAACCTCATTGGATTAACAAGCATACACTGAAGTTAAGTAATGATTAAGTGTCCAACTGTGACGTACGGATTATACATTCTGAAGTAGTTCATAGGATGGGAAGCCCTGGTAAGTTAGACTAGTCAAGGAAGACTTCTGAGAGAGAATGTGAGGTGGGTCATTAAAATATAAAATAATTTGAATCATGTTCTGTTTGAAAATATGTCTATTAACTGGAATTAGCAGAATGGTTAAAATATTTGTGAAAATATTTATGATCTCAGTTATTTTAGAAACTCGCAATAAAGATCTTAGGCAAATTGCTTAGCCTCATTAGACCTCAGATTTTCCATATTTAAAATGAGGGAGTTTGGCTAGATGATTTCTAGGAACCCTGGGAGTAAGACCACATTCAGGCTATGATTCAGCAATTAGTTTCATGCTATGAGAAATTATGTGCTTGAAAAGAATTGCTACCTTTCTTTTAAAAGTATTGTAATTTTAATCTTTTACTAATTCAAATTTTGTTTTACCCAGATAACAAGGTCTTTGGCAGTGTCAAACAGTTGCCTACAGGGGCCGACCTGTTGCATAAATATGTGAAGTGACAGGGTGTTTAAAACTTAGGATTTGTGGAAGTTGTGGTAAGTTTTAGAGTTCCTGCCCTAGGTGCTTCTTAACTCTAGCTTACTATCGCCAGCATGAACGTGAGACCAATGTAGCAAGATCTTCCATGTTCAAAGGAAATCATAAATTTAGATTTTTAGGTAAAATATCTAGACTTTTCCAATTTTTCAGCCACGTGGAGGTCTACATACTCTTGCTAAAGCAATGCATGTGTGGGCATGCCAAAATCAGCCCAAGGATCGCCAGTTTGTAACCTCTCTTATACTAATACTCTCTATTGTTCAAGATAAAATTAATTCTTAGGTGTCATGACTGCTATAGTGTTGTCATTTCACATAGTTCAGGATGAAAACTTTATTTCACACACAGATGACATATTTGAATGAGCATCGGGCAGGCAAGAAACTTGAGTCCGTTATGGGACAGAATTTATCCCAAGTCACCATACCTTCTCATAATAACTATCATGTGGCCAATAGCATATACTTGTAATACGGCTGGCTAAAGCCAACATAGGAGAGTTTATAAAGACTTTTTGTCTCTGCATGGATAAGTTATTCTATACCATGAGGTAGAAATGAACACATCATATGTCATTCTAAATTCTTGAATAGAAAAAATTTTGGTTTTGACCTATGTTCATTTTAGAGATCAAGCATAATTCTCTTGCTGTTCTTTGCAGCTGTTACTAACAGGCAATTAATAGGGAGGGATCTTCCCGCCCAGGAAAATTTTTAGCTTATTCCTAGAGAGATTTATATCTAAGATCTGATCCAAGCATCACTTCGAAACAATTTGAGAAGTAAACTGCTAATGTGTGTTAGAAACAGATACCATGGAAAAAATATACAAATTTCCACAACATCAGTGAAACGTAGAGTGAGAATGTACTATCAAAAGTCACCTAGTATTGTCCAGTATTCCAAATCCTTGCAACGCTCTTCTCCATGACAATCTTAACATTTTAGACATGCTGTTCTCCCTGTGTGGATGCTTTCCCCTCTAATTGAAGTTAACTAATATTATTGAGCACACATTCAGTACATAGCAATGTAATAGTCACTGAGAATTCTGGAATAAATAGGACATGACCCTTCTGTAACGTAGCCTCCAATCTCATGTTGTGTAGTATATCTAGCAAACTAAATATATCAGTGAACTCAAGACTTGGCTTTAGACTCCTGTTACCCAATAGAAAGCTTTTCACAGCCAAGTGCAATGACATCACCATTATGATAATAGTGATAGTTATGAAGGTCATTAACTTTCTTTTGTTTATTTGCTACTTTGCTCTCATATTGCCTCAAATATGTATGGAGATCTAAGCAGCTGGATGTTAAGTTCTTCAAAGTGATTGGCTAATCTTTAAAGCCTTTGTGTATACACACACACACATATGCTTTAAAGACTAGACTATGTATATATGTGTGTGTGTATAAAATATGTGTGCGAGTGTATGTGAAGAGCTGGGTGTGCAGCATAAAGTGGTTAATTCCACAAATATTATAGAATTAATAAATCTCATGTCATTTTGTTTCTAAACTGAAAGGCAAGTCCTCATATTGAGTAAAATGATAATTTATATCCACAGAATACATCTAGTTCAGAGAAAAGAGCATTACATATAATGAGGGAAGACAAGATCAAGAGCTGTCTCTGATTTACTGTGTGACTTATGGTAAATCACTTCAAATGCCTGAGCTCCAATTCCCATCTCTGTAAAATGGGATAATGGCTTTCTCCTTTTATTGAAGAGTTCAGAGACTAAAGTTGCCAACCATGAAGTTTATTCTAAATTGGTAATTATTTTTCATTAAATATTGCTCCTGCTTTTCAATAATAATTGTTATATTTCATTAACACCCTTCCTTGTGGTTTCTCTTCTTTCTACCAAATAACCTGCATTCTCTAAATATTTCTGCAGATTGCTTTACACTCCATCTGTATTACAAAACATTCCAAATAAATAAGGTGATAAGATATGTCTATACATGTTTTTGTAGTTAATCCAGGATCTCCCTGATTTCTATTAAGCCTTTAATAATAAATCCATTCTTTAACAAGAAAAATAATAAATGAGGTACTCCATGTAATTATACTGTTTAATCACTGTTAATAAAGCTGCCAGGCATGGCATGTATACCTCGTTTTAATTTTTTTTTTTTTTTTTCGGAGACCGAGTCTCACTCTGTCACACAGGCTGGAATGCAGTGGCGGGATCCCAGCTCACTGCAACCTCTGCCTCCCGGGTTCAAGCGATTCTCCTGCCTCAGCCTCCCGAGTATCTGGAATTACAGGCGCACTCTACCATGCCCAGCTAATTTTGTGTATTTAGTAGAAACGGGGTTTCACCATGTTAGCCAGGCTGATCTCGAACTCCAGACATATGGTGATCTGCTTGCCTCAGCCTCCCAAAGTGCTGGGATTACAGGCATGAGCCACCACACCCAGCCAAGCCTTAATTTTTTTAAAAAATATAGACTATAATAAAGTATTCTGATAAAAAATGTTTTATAGTTAAGAAGGCAATTAAGAATTGACAAGCTTATCTTAAAATACATATGGAAATGCAAGGTATCCAAAATAGATAAAATGATCTTAAAAAATAATAAATTTGGAGAACTCAAACTTTCTGATTTCAAAAGATATTACACAGCTGCAGCAAGCACAACAGTGTAGTAATAGCATAGGACTGACATATAGACCAATGGAATATAATTGAGAATCCATAAATAAATCTTTGTTGATTTTACCAAGGATGCTAAGACAATTCAATGAGGAAGAAACAGCCTCTTTAACAAACAGATCTAGGACAACTGGATATCCACATGCTGAGGAGTTTGGCTGCAGGCCAGACTTTTATGTGATCTTTCAGGACAGAACACAAGCAATTACAGAGTCTTTGTCTGGCAAGCTTCATAGGGGAAAGTTGCCTTCCCCACACCAGACTTGATACAAAGCCAGTGCATTTCAAGCTCTGGAGGGAGTTGCAGTCCAGGACCCAGCTCCCACTCCCACTCCCACCACCCACCACCCTCACTGTTCATGCTCTTACACATATCTTTATTTATGTCCCAGGTGTCTCAACACAGAGACTTCCTCATCAAGGACCTTGAAGGCAATTATCTCTAGTATGTAGTACTTTTCCAGGACAAGCCCTTGCCTTAGGTCCATAAAACAGCAGGAGCCCTTTTTTGGGGTGAATTCCTCAGTAAAGAGATGATTCCTCACCTGTGCTGATATACTTAATCTTCACCCTATGCCCTTCTCTGGGAAACAAATGGAATACTGGGGGATCTGGCACCTGCTTTCATGCTACTGTATGTTAGCAAGTTAATTAAGGCTTGATTGTTACTTTCAGTTTGGCTTTCTGTCCTAATTGAACGCCTTGATACCTGACAACTCATGATACGTACAACAGAATGAAGTTGGACCCCAACCTCACGATATGCACAAACACAATCTCAACATGGATCATAAACCTAAATGTAAGTGCTAAAAATATAAAATTATTAAGACAAAACCATAGATATAAATCACCAAGACCTTGCCTTAGACAAAGTCTTCTTAGACACCAAGCACAAGCAACAAAAGAAAAAAAATAAGATAAATTTGGCTTCATTAAAATTAAAAACTTTTCTGTTTTAAAGAAAGCCAAGAAGAAACTGAAAAAACAACCCACAGAATGAGATAAAACACTTCCCAATCATATATCTTATAGGGAATTTGTATTCGGAATACATAAAGAACAGTTGCAACTCAACAATAAAAAGGACCAAGCACAGTGGCTCATGCCTGTAATCTCAGCACTTTGGGAGGCCAAGGTGGGTGGATGCTTGAGCCCAGGAGTTCAAGACCAGCCTGGGCAACATGGCAAAACTCCATCTACAAAAAAAAATACAAAAAAACATTAGCTGAATGTGGTGGTGTGCACCTGTATTCCCAGCTACCTGGGAGGCTAAGGTGGGAAGACCACCTGTGTCCAGGAGGTCAAGGCTCTAGTGAGCCATGATTGTGCCACTGCACTCCAGCCTGGGCGACAGAGTGAGACCCTGTCTCAAACAAACAAAGAAACAAAACCAAAACCCCCAAAACAAAAAGAACAAAGAAAAAACAAAAACAATAAACAATGATCTGAATATATATTTCTCCAAAAAAGATATACAAATGGCCAACAACCACACAAAAAACTGTTCAACATCAACATCATTATGCATCAAATAATACAACTCAAAATCAATGAGACACCAGTTCATATTCACCAGATTGTCTAAAAAAGATAATAAACTGTCTAGCTAAATAAGAAACAGTCTTTTAAATATATATGTATATATATGTGTATATATATGTACATATGTGTATATATGTATATATATGTATGTATAAATATATATATGTATATATATATGTGTGTATAAATATATATATGTATATATATATGTGTGTATAAATATATATACATATATAGGGATTAAGTATTGTAATGGAAGTAGGCATGTCAGAGTGACATATGGTCATTTATTAAGATGGCCTCATCCAAACCAGATCCATAATAATATTAAAAAGCTTCTACCAAAAGGAGGGAGGCTCAGTCTGACGGAAAACTCACCAAGGAGAAAAAGTGAGTCATGGAACAGGAGAACTTAAAGGGCTCAAGTGAGTACCATGCAATGGTTCCAAAAATCACTGATTCTTTCCAACTGTGATGTTTTTTTTACATCCCACTTCTGACACCACAAAAATCAACCTAGATAATAGGGAGAAATTTTCTAAAAGAAAATATATTTACTTGGGAATAAAGGATTATAATGTGAATACATATGTCATAGTAAACTATGTATGTACTCAGGGAGATAAAGGAAGACAAAGGCTTTTAAAGGAAAAAATGAGGAAGGTGACATAATTGTTTTGAAACAATCAGCCTTGACTATAAAGATCAATAACAAGAGTGATGCCAGTCTGAGGGTGGACAGACAGTTGCTGGGAAGATGTTCTACCAGAAGTATTTTTTTTGCATAAGGTTGTAATAGTCTTTGTGTAGATTTCTGATTTTGCAGTCTTTTTGTAATCAGGCTTATAAGCATGAAAATCCTATCTTTATAATCTTTTTCATCTACATTTGTCAAGATTTTCTTAACAATGGTGACTATTTTGATTTTGACAACTTTTACAAAATATTGGCAATGATGTGAAGAAATGTAAACTCTTGCATATTGCTGGTGATATTTTAATGGTTTAGCCATTTGGAAAATAGTTTGGCAGTTTGCCTAAAGGTTGAACAAAATAGCTATAATAAGATCTAGTGCTTCAATTTTTAGCTAAATAACAAGGAGAAATGCAAACATATTTTTGCAGAATAACTGTACATGGATGCTCATGTCAGTATTATTTATAATAGCCCAAAAGTGGAAACAACCTTACGGTCTACCAACTGATTAATGGATAAACAAATATAGTACATACATACAATGGAACATTATTTAGTTGTAAAAATAAATGAAGTATTGCATGCTATAACATGGACAATACTTGGAAACATCAGGCTAAGTGGAAAAAGCCAGTCATAAAAGATCACATATTGTATGATTCCCTTTACATGGCATTACTAAAATAGGCAAACCCATAGAGATAGAAAATAGACTAATCATTGCCACGGGTTGTGTGGAAGGGGCAAAATGGGGAGTGACTATCATTAAGTACAAATTTTCTTTTTGAGATGATAAAATGTTTTAAAGTTAGATATAGTGATGGTTGGTCAACTCTATGAATGTACTAAACATCATTGAATTTTATATTTAGCAGGGTTAATTATATTGTAGGGACACTTTGAGATCAGTATCTGGAAAGTCAATTATTATGACATTTAGCCAAACAATAAAATGCAAGTTAAGGGATTTGACAACGGATAGAATTCTTGGCAAATCCCTTTCATTGTTCCTTTATTCATGCACACATCAAGCCTTTTTTCCATTACTAGAAATTATAACTACTTATTTCTCTGTTTCCAAAATAATATTATCTTATATATCTGAGCAGCAGAATGATATAATAAATAATGGGCTATTACTGAAAAGTCCAGGATGCTAGTCCCGATTCTGTCTCTGTGTGACTATATGCAAGAAATAAGCTTCCCTTATTCCAACCTCCATCTGAGAAATTGGAACCCTTGTACATTGCTGGTGGAAATGTAACAGCCACTGTGGAGATAGTTTAGCAATTCCTCAAAAGATTAAACATAGGATTAACATATGAACCAGTAATTCCACTCCTAGGCATATACCCAAAATAATTGAAAGTGGGTACTCAAACAAATACAAGAATGTTTACAGCAGCATTATTTATAAAATTCAAAAGGTAGAAACAGCCCAAATGTCCATCAACAGATGAAGGAATAAACAAACTGTAGTATATATGTACAATGGAATATCATTCACTCATAAAATAGAATGAGGTACTGAAAAATGTTACAACATGATTGGGTCTTAAAAAAACATTTTGCTAAGTAAAGGAAGCCAGACAAAAAAAAATGTCACACGTGAAAGAAGGGGAAACAATTGGTTAATGAGTGCAAAAATACAGTCAGAAGGAATAAGTTCTAGTATTCGATAGTACAGTAGGGAAATTATAGTTAACAAAAATTTATTTTACAATTTAAAAGCTAAAAGAGAAAATCTGTAATGCTTACAACACAAAGAAAAGATAAATGTTTGAAATGATGCATATCCCTATAGCCCTGATTCATTACACACTGTATACATGTATCAAAATATCACGTGTACCCAAAAAGTATGCAGAACTATAACATTAAAATTCACATATTATATGAGTCCATTATATGAACTATCAAGGATAGAGACCAAAAGTAGATTGGTAGTTGCCAAGGGCTGGTACAGAAAAGAAATGGTGAGTGACTGCTTAATGGATATAGGGTTTTATTTGGGGTTGATAAAAATCTTATAGAACTAAGATGAAGACGGTGATTGTACAAAATTGTGAATATACTAAATGTCACTGATATGTTCATTATAAAATGGTAAATCCTATGTTATGTGAATTTCACTTAATAAAATTAACACAGTAGGATATGCATGTCTGAAAAGATTATAATTGCCTAGAGAATCTGTAAAGATTATCTGCAAACACATAAATCCTTAGCCTCACATACCTTAGTAATAAAGCTGAATAAAGCTGGATGACAACTTTTTGAAGATGTCATACCCTAGGATAAGTTCTGAAACTGTTCCTATAAAATTTTCATCCAAAAAAGGATGTACTGACGGAGAATGTGCAAAATGCCAACTTTCACATTGTTCTATGAAAATAATTTATCAGTCTACATAAAAAACAAAAATTTATGTAAAGAATTTAACAGTATAATCCCTACTTAAATTTTATTATTAAATGACTATAATTTTTATGTATATTTCCTTGTCATACCCAACTTCTCTGCAAGAGTCTCCCAGTCATTGTAATAAGTATTACTCAGAAATAACATGAAGCTCCTGTGGTATATAACATTATCAATATTAAAAAGGGTGTTGGACTCCTAAATTTGAACTCCTCTCTACTACAGACAGGTTGCTAACAACTTAGATCCAGTGAGCCTAACAAATTGAGTACCATTAAATCTGATACTAGCCAGAATTCATGAATGCATATGCATGTTTTCATTTCTATGTATGTTTTCATTTCTATGTGCATCCATGCAATCCCCACTGCACAACCTTCTAGCTACATATTCCTTTTTAAAATCATCTTTTCCCGTGAATGGAAAGTGGAATACAAAAGTTTCATCTCTGAGATTTACTCCACAGAAAGAAAGAAATAAAACTAGCAGAATGGCAAGATACATGCCAACTATTGGGTATGAGCACGGTTACATAGCACTTCCTTCTACAAACTCCAGAGGCAGAGTAGGCTTAGAGAAGCATTTCACTCTCTAAAAAGTGTTTTATCGCCTACATACCAAGATTACAGGTTCCTTCGAAACACAATAATATGGAGATAATATCAATTCTAAATATGAACACTCCAAGTGTGCAATTATTCCATTAGCTCATAGAAGACTATCTAATCTAAATTGCCTCTTTTGTGAAAATATAGGGCAGGTATTGCTATTTGGCATTACATTTTTACTTCACTTATCTTGGTACTACACTTAGTGAAGAGAGAATGTTTGGTTAAGTGTGAAATTACAGTTATCCAATTGAAGAAAAACCTGCTGCTTTCACGTACTTTTAATTTCTGAAAAATATGAGAAGTGCCCAATGATGTCCCCACTGTTATTTAGATAAAAGAAGGTATAAAATGCCAAAACAATTAATTACCCATTTACCTATATTTTTGCCTGAGAGAGAAGAGGTCTTACTGAACTAATTAAAAGTGAAACTAAACTCAGGAGAGCCTACATTACTCATTCTTCTCAACTGTCTTCTAGAGAAAATAGGTACTTGTTACAATGTGAAGTTTAGAGATACTTTCTCCAGTTCTCATTGCATTCTCTTCCACTGGTCAAATGGGTAATGGTTTACTTTGTCCATCCCTGTTAATATTGTGATGTCGGAGAAAGCAGGAAAAGAGAGAAAGGGAAATTATGAAAATACACATTGGATATACACATTTGAATGATACATTTATGTCTTTTCTGGATGAATCTTCAGATAATTACAATGAATGAAAAAAAGCAGTTCCTAAAATGCTATATATTTCATTCATATAACATTATTTTTAAAAAAAAACATAGAAAGCAAAATGTATTATAATTAAAAGGGGAAATTAACAAGTCTACCATCATAAGGTTTTTTTTTTTAATTTCCATAGGTTTTGGGGGAACAGGTGGTGTTTGTTTACATGAGTAAGTTATTTAGTGGTGATTTGTGAGATTTTGGTGTACCTATCACCAGAGCAGTATACACTGTACCCAATGTGTACTGTTTAAATGGCAATATCATACAAAGTGTAACAGATAAGTTGCCACATGATAAGAAAGGGTAAAGGTAGGGGGAAATAATGAGAGTGGGTGGTACTCTATTAAAGAGCAATATGAAGGATCCCTGTGGTGACAGAAATGTTCTGTACCTTGACTGTATCAATGTCACTATCCTGGTTGTGATGTGCTATTACAACATCACAACATGTTACCAATGAGACAAACAGGATAGAGTGGAAGGGAGAGTTCTTGGCTTCACTCAGGAAGGAATTCAAGAGCAAGTCAAGAGTGAAAGAAAGCATGTTTATTAGAGTAACAGTATACAGCAAAATGGCTGCTCCATAGACAGAGCAGGGCTATCCCACAGGCAGAGTGGCCCAGAGTAGCACTCATGGATTGCTGGCTAGCTGTATTTATACCCATTCTTAATTATAGGCTAACCAAAGGGGTGGGTTATTCAAGAACTTTCTGCAAAGGGGCAAGGAGTTACCAGAATCATGAAAGGTAGCTTCTGGATCATTGCCATGGCATCATTCATAAACTGTCATAGCACTGAGTATCTTACGCAAATGTATTATAATTAGTGTGTAAGGAGCAATGAGAGCAACTAGAGGTCTCTTTTATCACCATCTTGGTCCTTGCTAGTTTTGGCCCGTTTCTTCACTACATCCTGCTTTGATTAGCAGGGTCATGACAGGCTCACAAATCAAGTCCTACTGATCTCCCACCTCAAAATCATTCTTGCCAAAATCACAGACATCCTTGTAGTTTAACGAATCCTTTCACAATCCTTAACACAGAACCTTCAGATGCCGTTGACTACCAGCTCTTTTTCAAGGTGTTTTTCTCCCTTGCTTTTCACAAAACCACATTCTCCACATTTCTCTCTTTTTAACCTGTTTTGATGGCTACTTTTAATATGGCCATCCCTTAAACGAGGGCTTACTTCTCAGGGATCTGTTCTGAACCCTTTTCCTGCTAGTCAATATACTCTTCCTGGGATCTCCCAACTCAAAAGGCTTCAATCATTGCCCATATGTTAATGATTATCAAATCCATGGACTCCACACATACTTCCAACAGCTTCCTAAATTATTTCAGTGGAATGCTTTACTGGGAAAACTAAAAATTATTATCCCTCCCATTCCTTAATCTTTCTCCAACAGTGTTGCCTGTTTTAGGAAATGTTCAAACCAGAAACAGAACGTGTTACTGGGTCTCTGATCTCTCACCACATGCCTTGGCAGACACATCACCAAATCTTGTGAATTATAACTCCAAAATCTCTTGAATCCACCTTTATTGCCACAACCCTAATACATGCCTCCATTTTTCACATGGATTGTTACAACAGCTTCCTTAATGACTGCACTGCCTTTGTTCTTGTCCTCCCACTCTGCCTTCCTATGCTGCACACAACAGTAAGAGAGATCTTTTAAAATATATCTGGTTGTGTCACTCCCCTGCTTAAATTTATTCAATGATTTCTTTTTGTAATCAATATTAAGTCTAATACATGGCTTTACGGTTCTTATTGTGTAGCTTCTGCTTCCCCTCCAAGCCTTTTGTTGTTGTTGTTGAGACGGAGTCTCGCTCTGTCGCCCAGGCTAGAGGGCAGTGGCGCGATCTCGGCTCACTGCAACCTCTGCCTCACAGGTTCATGCGATTCTCCTGCCTCAGCCTCCTAAGTAGCTGGGATTACAGGCGCCCGCCACCATGCCCGTATAATTTTTGTATTTTTAGTAGAGACAGGGTTTCACCATGTTGGCCAGGCTAGTCTCGAACACCTGACCACAGGTGATCTGCCCGCGTCGGCCTCCCGAAGTGCTGGGATTACAGATGTGACCCACCATGCCTGCCCCTGCTCCAAGTCTTACCTATTACCACTCTCATCCTCAAGCTGTCTTCTACAGCACTGGAGATTCTGAGCTTGTTCTCATATCCAAATCTTTTTATAATCTGTTTTCTCTATATAAAACCACATCAATTCCTCCATTATTCTCTTAGCTAACTATTCTATTATTTACTATTTATATCTCATCTATGTTAATTTCCTCTAGAAAGCCTTCTCTGAAATTTTGGCAGACTTAGATACTTTCAGTCTGTGTACATATTACTCCGCACTTCGATCTTTCCATTTATCACGCTGTATTATAATGTGTTTACATGTCTATATTCTATATTACACTGTAAACTCCAAGATGATATGGGCCATACTCTTGTTCACCAATAAATCACTAGAGTTTAGCACAAACACCTGACACATAGTAGATGCTTAATAACAATTTTCTGATGAAAGGAAAGGAGAGGAAATAAAAGACAGAAAAGAGAAAAATTCTAAAGAGCCAGTCAAAAAGACTTACCTCCTTATTAACTGTTTTATTAAGTATCACTAGCTCAAAAGACAATCTGGCAGTTGCTTGAAATAATAACTTTGTATTTGTATGTTTATTTTTAACCTTTTCTATTAAAAGAAGAAATAATAGTCCTCATCCCCAAATTCTTACCTGTACAAGCTTTAAACTTCTGATAAAAAATAATAAATTCTTCCAACACCATGGCATTTCACAAGTCTTCCCAAAAGAATATGCTGCAGCAACCCCAATATCAATTAAAAGTTGTGATTTTCTAGAAAGACAGTCAAGACCTTAGTACTAGCAATATAGTTCATCTCATATATAGGTCAACTGCTTGGAGGCATGAGGAACATTACCAATTCCTCAGACATCATATGTTACTTATGGAAATTTTTTAAAGCACAATTTCAACTTTTTCCCCAACCAATTTATTATACTTTTCCATTTTAAAAACATATTTGCCTTATGTATACTGTATGAGCCTCACAGGTTAATTTTAATTTGTTTAAAATATTTCCTTTAATTCATTTTTTAAAAATTTAACATGATTAATTCCATTTCAAGGATTCTCATTAAAGTTACTAAGTGGAAAACACATTTATCAAAATCCAAATAATGAAATTATCCGTTCTCTCAAATCATTTCCCAGTGTGCTTTTTCATTGTACGACGCTTTTTCATTGTAATTGATTCTATACAGCCTTTATTGAGATATTTAGTTCAGATTATTTATGACCTTGACTCTATTCCCACTAGTGCATTTCATTCCAGAGGTTTTTATTTTCTTGGGAATGTGTCGAGAGATTACTTTTCAGAGTCCAAGTTGGAGCAACACAGTAGGATATGAGTGTCTGAAAAGATTATAATTGCCTAGAGAATCTGTAGATTATAGCATAGCTCCCTGATTGACATTAGAAAACAGATACAATTCTGCTCCTTATTACATTATCTCAAAATCATACACAGCCTGTATTAAAGGTCTGAAAGAAGAATGAGTAATGCAACATTTGCTCTTTAGGCTCTTAAGATTAAAGCTGTGTCTACAGGAAGTCAACTCCAGGGGCCTGAAAAGGAAAAATGTCCTGTTATACTACCACTTTGATGTATTAATTTGTCCACAGGACCATAATAATCTGTTTCACTGAACTCTATCACTGGATTGACCAATTTCTTACAGAAAGTGCAAGCAATGGGACCACAATATTTTTTAACTACCATAATGAATTGTTTCTCAGTAATGAAATCCCCAGTAGTTGATCTGATTCAGTAGTTCAGACAATCCAAACATATCCGTTATGAACATATTCTTTTGGACAGAATTGGGCAGGTAGGATTTATAAATCTTCTTGCATCCAATTAGCTAACACACATAAAAATTGGTGTTGTCTAGGTCTTCCACCTTGAGAAATAGAGTCATTGATTATTTTTCTTTTTCCTACCCCCAACCTATCATAGCCACTGCTTTTTTGTCTGACCTATCTTACTGCTTTTGTTTATATTTTGAAGTTTCCTCAAATAGCACAACATATTGACTTGGCCATGTCAACATATTTCGTTCCCTCTTGAGAAATAATAATTCTAAGTATCCTATGAAATTGTAAGAATTTATACATAGGTAGTATGGTGACATACAGACAAGCATGGGCAGTTTTACCTAAACTCAAATCTAAGACTGGTCACATATCAACTGTACGATTTTAAGCAAGTTACTTAGTTTTCTCAAATTTCATTTATAATCATAATAATAATAATAATAATAATGATCTTACAGGGTTGTTATAATTAAACAAATTATATGGGATATGGAAAGTGATCAGTAACTCATGGTCCTTTCTCTTCCTGTTCTGTGAATTCATAGATAGAGTTTTCTAAGCACTTTTTAAATTAATATAAGTCTGTCACTTCCTCTACACAGTAGAAATTGATGTATTCCCACTGGGTATGACCCACACACTGTCCACATTTGATATAATGTCCTAAACTATTGAAGTACACACCAAATGCAGCTACTTTATTTATTGAAATTTTACTAGTTAATCATTTCTCTTGCTCCTTGTAGCTCTTGTCATTTCCTTTCACATTGAATAGTTCTGGCAGCAGTGATGTTGTTCTGCAGTTCCAATCACCAAGACAGGGCAATTTTGAAAGTTTAATATAAAAGCAACCATTCGGCCATGATCCTTTAGTTTTATTTTCTCTAAATTCAGACAGTAAAAGTTACTGAAATTTCCTAAATGCTAGGGCAAGGGAAAAAAAAACCAGGAACATTTCTGTGTCAATTTACTTAATTCTACAATTGTGTAGTCATGAGCAAAAATTGCTTGGTATCACAGAAGACTGGTCTCTATATAAGGGTTTCGACTTTATTCAATGTTGGGAATATGTTAAGAAAATTGTAAATCTTATGCAAGTACAAGAGTATAGGACAAGCATGGTATTTGGCATCCAAGTCTAAGGATTATTGATAAGAGGCAATTCTCTGAGTTTCTCATTTTCTGCACATCTGATTAGAAGCATTGAGAGCATTTTACCAGACTACCTTTTCACAGATATTTGCATAGCAAACAACTCTGGAAGATGGAAATAGTGTGTTCTTCTAGGAGAGAGAGCAGGTCTATTTGCTGTTGTCTGGGATAATAAAGACAATGTCTTCCTCCAAGTGCAAATGTTGGGGAGGTTAAAACATTGAGGTTTCCTAAGCTCAGGGTTCCTCATCTGCGAAGTACATTACTGAATGTGCAGCAGCCACCTAAGCCACATCAGATTACTCCAGTGATACTTGAAGGCCAATGGGAAAAAAACAAATTTTTAAGCTTGCAACAAGCAGAATAAAATCTGATATTTCACAGTTCTTGACAATTATGGTATTGAACGTTCACGAATTCCTACAAGCTCCAGTTCATTTATTTGTTCAAAGCAAATGATAATCATAATTAACACATCTATTTTGTAAAGCCATTAAGAAGACTAAATTAGATAATGGTTTGGAAAGTTATTTGTAAACCGGAGAGCACTGTACCTATAAGATAATAATTATAGTAGTCATCTCATTTTAACTATTAGATTAATGTGCTTTTCCTGCTTAAACCTTCAATGTTTCCCATTATCCTTAGAATAAAGCTCAAACTCAAAAACTGGCTTGTAAGATCCTTCATGATCTGGCCCCTGCTTCTCTCTCCAGATTCATATGTCCTGTTCACACTAGTGTATTATACGCACCTGCTGTATTGAATTCTTTCTAGTTCCTTAAAAGTCCCACTTTTTTTTTTAATCTCTGGGATTTGTCATATGCTGTTCTATCTGCCCAGGACTCATTCCCATCCTCCCAGCCCTTGTTCACTTATCTACCTCCTGCTATTTCTTTAGGATTCAACCTAGAAGGAGAAAACAGAACTGAAGAGTCTACCCTCAAATAAATCACACACAGACATTCACACACAAACACACACACATTCACACACATTCACACACACACACACACACACACACACACACAAACACTCCTTAAGAAGTGAATTGCTCTGGATACATGCTATTTGTTTCTTTCTCTATGTTAGCAGGACTTCAATCATTACCAAGTTTTTTTTTTGTTTTTTTTTTCACAGCATGCCTATTTAGTAATTTTTCTGATAATGATTACATCCAAGCAAAACTTATATCAAGGGATGTTTAACTTGAGATCACGAGTTATACCTTCATTCAGGAGCGCTAGTTGCTCTTGGAGAATCAAACTACGAAAATCCTCTGAAAAAACTAATATTTTGAAAAGTAAATCGATAAGCTCATGAGAGTAAGCGTTTTCCACAACAGGATTTGCTCTTTGCTGACACTTTCCTAATGTCATAATGTTGTCCTAAAGTACAGAACCCATGACTTCAGCACTTTCAGGAAACCTTTAAAAATAAGATTATGCCTCCAGAAATCTTGCCTAAGACAATTCTTATGAAACTTCTGTCCCAACAGATAGACTTTATTTCCTGTGAGCTTTGCACTCAGACTCTAGCTGTTGAGAAAAGACAGAGTAACACTGCTCAAAATCAGACTTCAGTTCCTGCCAACTTCTGGCTACCTAAGTTCTCATTAAGAGAGGCCCTATACGTAGGTTCCATTACATAAGATAACCAACATTTCTTCACCTTGAATCATGGGCTGTGGTTACAAATTATACAAACTGTAATGAGCCTGAGAACTTGGCACATAGCGTTGAGGAAGGTTTGGCTGGTAGACAGTAGCACTTCTTACTAAGCAGAATAAAAATACGACCTCCTTTTCCTGATAAGCACATTCTCAAATCTTAGAATTACATTTTACTATAGATCTAGAGAGAGCAAAGAATTTATATAAATTTCAAGAATGACCACATCCTCTTTCAATACTGTTAAGGCTCAAAATAATAACAATGTCATGGAAGAGGAAGAATAAATTTGCTGGTCATTCAAGGTATTGATTGTTTGCATTAATAATGGGGAACACTAGTGAAGAAAATAAAAAAAACAGGTAATACAATAAATGTCCTCATTATTCCATATCTATGGTAAACTAAAAGTAAAAATTTAGGTTAATATAAAATAACCTCTTCAACATTTATCATCATGTAGGGCTCTGTTTTCCTTACCAAATGGTCACTGAGTAGATAAACTAAATAAATTACGAGGCAGAAAACTGTAGCAAATTAATGATGGGTGAAAATAAACCCCTGGAAAATCAGAATGTAATGGAGCTCATCTGTTCATCAGCAAATGTAACAAATGCATCCCTGACTATAGCGGGGGGTGACCTTGTTTTCTCTTCAAACTTTTTGAGCCTCAGGCCAAATGCCATGAATTCAGTTTGATATGCCATCCTTAAACTTACAATGTTCTAGGTGAAATATTTAGAATCCTTCCTGTGTCTCAAAGTGAAAGCAAGTTCAGACCAATATGTTTCTGATTAATTTACACTGACTCATCAAAACATACTTCTTCCTCTTGTGGCACTTTATACACAGACTCCTTGGATTACTGTGATGAACCATGTTAGCATTGTTCTCCTTGTATAAACAGGAAATCCCGTTTCACATGAACAAACAAACCATAGATGATCTCGTTGAGAGATGGTATAAGCTTTAAGTGATATGAGTCATTAAATGTGTGATTTTAGATGTGTATTACAAGTCTCCCCACCTCAATCTATTGTATACCCAGCACCATCTAGTCTCACCACAATACTGCTTACTTTTCTTACTGAGTCAAAAAGTCTTATCATAAATCAATACATTGTTTTACTAGTTAAACCACAAATGTCCATAGTTATATTCCAAAGGCCACTATTTAAATGGATGACAGAGAGCACTATATCAAATTAGTATGTTTTTTCTCTTGAAAGGTAAAGAAAGTGGTGCCCTTAGGCAATGGGCAACAGAAGGCAATTTTTATCTTTGGCAAGAAGTGTGAATTAGTAAAAGAGGAACAAGTAAAATAACTATGAAAAGCAGGTCAAGATACTGTGAAGATCAAGGCTTCATACAATAAGGTAGATGGCTATGGTGCCAATCAGTTTTCTAGTTTCCCCTTTTTTATATACAGTTGGCTCTGTGAATTTCAAAGGAAATGTGCCTGTGTACAACTGTTACAGACTCAAACCTTATTCTGATTATACATACATTTAATTCTGAAGTTACTGTGGTTTTTCTAATCTCTATTTTTATAAATTTGAATGTATGCATGGTGTTCATTTAATATAAAATACACAGCCAAAGGAAAACTAATTTTATCACCTCTCAAAGAAATCTTAGCAAGGCTGTCATAATCTACATGATATTATACTATCTAATGGATTCACTGCTATATTAGTTCTACTCAGGTCAGAAGTAACTTGACACTGTCTTTTTAAAATTGCTTTTTATCCTTTATCCTGATTGCAAAAGTAAAATAGAATTTAGTAAAATACTCAAATAACACAAATGCAAATGAATAGAAATGGGAAGTTCTTTGAAATTCCACCCTATCTCAACCCCAAAATATAAATACTTCCTTCAATTTGATAGAGTTCAACTTGACCACTCGTGACCACTTACAAAGTAGCAGGTTTCTACAAGTGCACTATGTCATATATATAATTTCCCTAAAAGCATTCAAGCAGGAACTGTGCACTAATGATGTATATTAAATGAAGAAGTGAATATTCAGCATTTTATATTGCTTGAATACACAATAAACATGTCTATTATAGAGCAAGTAAGCATATAAATAATAAACAGAAATGTTTTTATGTGTACACACACACATTTATACACACATGCACCTGTTTGATATAAATAAGCATTTAAATGAATTCAGTTCCTCAGATGATCATTTTCCCAAACTGCTTCTCTCAGGAGTATCATGCCTCTATACTACATAAATATTCCAACAAGACGAAAGTGTGACAAGTCTCGATGTTATTTATATGGGGGTATTTAAATAGATTGAGTCAAAATTCAACAACAATTTAAAATCAAACAATTAATTTAAACCATGTTTTATTCAACAAAATTAAATTACTTTCTGGGATCTAGCTTTCTCTTTGACAGGAATAGTATATGTGTGTCTGTGTGTTTATATGTGTGTGTGTGCATACAAGGCCAATTGGTATGACTCAGACTAAAATATGGTATGCTCTTCCCTCTAAAAATAGTTATGTTTGCAGAAATATCACTATTCATGTGAACTATAAATACACAACCACTGGCACTATTTAATAAATGGCAAAAATCTCTCCCCCAGTCCCTACTGCAATATCCATTTGAATACATTCATTTGTAAATGTCCTTTGCGTACACTCATTTCCAGCCTCAGGCCTTAGAAATTCTGATCTCTCTTGTCAGTCTCCATATTTGTTAGATAAACGTTTCTAATTAAATTGTCAACTGCTCACTCTTTGCTATTTAAATACTGGGTACACAGAAATGAATAAGGGACATTCCCTGGCTCAGAGAAACATACAGACTACTGGGAAGATAGACAAGTAAATAGACCATATAAGCTAATAAGTACTTGAATAGAAGAAAACACAGAGTGCTACATGATCACAATGGTGATGCGTTAACTCAGACTTGGAACGTAAGGCTTCAGTGAAGACTTACCAAAGGAGGTGATGATTGAACTAATTCTGGAATACCAATAAAGAATTACAGACAGATGATTTTGTGCAAAGGCACAGAAATAAAGAAAATATGACACACTATAATTGTACATTGCTATGGTTATAGGAAGATCACGGCAGAGGCCAGATCACGTGGAGTCTTGTATCATGCTAAAGTGATTTTATTTTATCTTGAAGACTTCTACCCCAAATTATTACTACAGCGTATAATGCCTTTATACTGCATATAGTCATTTCAGCTCCATCCTATGCTTACCTAAAATAGATATTTGGATGAAGCAGGTTTTTAATGAAGGAACATAGCATATCCGAAAGATCTACAAAATGCATCTTAGTCACTTGGTAACATGGAAAATATAACTCAATATAGTTACTTGTGAATCAGAGAAATTTTCCTTTGTAAAATTCTACAGGCTTCTACTCTAAAACAAGGAAATAGTGAAGAATCAAGCATCAAAATTTCATTTTGGATTACATGAAAACCTGGAAAGTCCTGAAGAAGAACCCAGAGGGAGAATTTGTGATACCAAGAGAGAGGAATCTGGGCAAGCATATGTTTTACTGGGAAAATAAAGGAGGAGAAAATATAAGAGGGAAGGAGGAGAGTATTCTGAGCACAAAATGTAGCATCAAGAAGAAGAGCTGATTCAAAGCCTCTGGATCTGAAACTGCACCTGAGACACTACTCAGAATGTACCTGAAGCAACAATGGGGTAAGAATCCAAAGCCAGACTAGGCATGAAAATAACCTTTGGATTGGAATGTTTGAAGTGGTAATAAAGAAGAACAAATTGGAATTCTAATCAAGAGAGTAAGATTTGTATCTTTAATGAAGTCAAGCTACTAGACATAAAGTATATTTCAAATAAATAATAATAACATAATTTCTTAGTATGTACCATGAACTAGGTGTTAAATATAGCATTTCTAAGTTTTATTACTTTTCTTTCCAAGTAGACAGCACTATCTACATTTTACAAAGAAAAAATTAAGGCTAAGAGATAATAAGCAATCTTCTAAACAACAAGTAAATTATGGAGTCAAATGTTGAACATAAATCTGATTCTATGGCTATTCTTTTTCGACTGTTCACCAAGCTACAAACTATCCCTGTTTGTATATAAGGGTGGTGATATTTCAAGAATCCTGGGAAGAGCATGGGAAAACTGGAGACATATCAATGTTATTCTTTTTTTTAAAAAAGGAAAGAGATGGATGGGGCAGGAGTTCATTTTATCATTGAAAAGATGATTTTATGATCACTTTTATAGGATTCCACATGGATTCATGGAGAACAAGTTACACCAAAGTAATCTCATTTCTTCTTTTGGTAGGTTTTAAGTGACTGGTAGATAAGGGAAAGTGTTGTAAGTGTACTATATCTGGCCTTTAGCAGGGCACCAGACAAAGCCTGTCTCAATACCCTTAATGCAAAAATATAGCAAAATATGGACTGAGTTTTGGTAGACTTAGACTGATTTGTGTTTGACATATCTCACAAGAATGTGGTAATATGTGAAGTAGTGTCAACTTAAAACTTCAGTGGCATTTTATGGTAATTCTTGTCAAAAATTATTATTAATTAGTTGAAAAAAATGTTGCAGTTTGGCTTACGATTTTGTCAGTGATGTGGAACTTGAATCAGAGTGAACACTTTGGATGACAGAGGCAAGGACCAAAAAAATTAACAAGAATTATACCCAGGATTGCTGTAGAATCTTGCCCCTGGGTCTAAATAATAGTGTTCAAGTAAAGACTGAAAAAATCATGAATCTGCAAGCACATATATCAACAAACTAAGATTTGAGTAGACTACACAATTAATATGAGTCAGCTGTCTAATATGGCTGTTTAAAAATTAATGTGATCCTGGGATACTGCTGTAGTTTGAATGTGACATCTCTAAAATTCATGTGTTGTGAATGTGATAGTATTAAGAGGTGGGGTCTTTAAGAGGTGATTAGGTAATGAGAGCTCCTCCCTCATGAATAGGATTAAACACCTTATAAAAGAGGCTTGAAATAGTCTTCATCTTTCTTTCTCTTACACCATGTGAGGGTGCAGCAGGAAGGTCTTAACCAGAAGCCAGCAACTTGATCTTGGATTTCTCAGCTCCCAGAACTCAGAGAAAATACATTTCTGTTCGTCATAAATTACCCAGTCTGTAGTAGTATGTTACATAGCACAAAATAAATAAGACAGATGCAATCCAAAAACTTTGATTAGTAAAACAAGTGAGATGATAGACCTGTATACTCTAGAATAGCGAGATGAACTACTGTATTCTTTGGGACTAGGTCATTTCTGAACTCTATATTGGCAAATCACATATTCAGAGGAGAATGAACACAATGGTGAGGGGGAAAGAAACCATACTATCCAAAGAAGAGCTTAAAGAACTAGGGGTATTGAGCCTAGCAAAAAATAGGATTGTGAGTGGCTTCAAATATCTGATGGACTGTTACATAGAAGAGAAAATCAGATTTGTTCCATTTTCTTTCTATGATCAATGTATGGAAGTTATTGGAATGCAGATTTTGGCTCTACATAAGAAAACTATTTTCCAGTGAATAGAGATGTATACAATTGAAATTAAGTAATTCTACAGATAATGAGTTTCTTGTCACTAGAAATGTTCAAGTGAAAACTGATTAACAACTTAGAATTTTAGAGTTCTAGAATCTTGAGAGTTAGAAGGGATCTTAAAGATAAACTTCTAGCCCAACATTTTTATTTTGCATTTATACAGACTAACCTAGAAAGGAGAAGTGACTTCTCCATGGTGTCACAGGCAGTACTTAAATCCATGCTCTCTGATTCTAAGTCAGGTACTCTTTACTCCATAAATGGCAAATCATGCAAATGCAGCAACTTACCCTTCAACTTAGAAGGAATATTTTGATATCCTTTATATCAATCGACTCCTATAAATTTCACTGAGATAGAGGACTCCTGAAGTTTTGTCAGATTTTTTTTCTTTTTCTTTTCTTTTTGCGGGGAGGGATGGAGACTCACCCTGTCGCCAGGCTGGGGTGCAGTGGTGCGATCTTGGCTCACTGCAACCTCCGGCTCCCGGGTTCAAGCGATTCTCCTGTCTCAGCCTCCCGAGTAGCTGGGACTACAGGCCCATACCACCACACCCAGCTAATTTTTGTATTTTTAGT
>NW_026652282.1:102652981-102770761 GCF_009828535.3 Hylobates moloch | reverse complement strand
TCAAGCAATTCTCCTGCCTTAGCCTCCTGAGTAGCTGGGATTACAGGTGCATGCCACCATGTCTGGCTAATTTTTTTGTATTTTTAGTAGAGACGGGGTTTCACCATGTTGGCCAGACAGGTCTCGAACTCCTGACCTCAGGCAATCCGCCTGCCTCAGCTCCCAAAGTGCTGGGATTACAGTCGTGAGCCACTGTGCTTGGTCTGTCAGATTTATTTTCTATCCTCTGATATGCAAAGATCCTACCAGTAAGTGTAGCTACTACTTGCTGACCAGGTCAAATCAGTACAAAGTAATCAATGAAAAAGAGCAGGGTAATATCTTGTAGAAATGAAAGATGATCAAAAGCCCTGCAAACTAAATTATGACGTAGGGCTAGAAGTAGGACAGTTATGGTATGTTGATGGCCTTTCCAGTTCAAAGCAAACTGGATTTGGTGGGCCTTTTTAACATGTAAGGAAAAAAACTATTTGTTATTTCAGTACCTGCATACCAGGAACCAAGGGATGTGTTAATTTATTCAAGCAACGAAGTCATATTTAGTATAGAAGTTGCAGTCAGAGGCACCACCTGGTTAAACTTAAGATAATCCACTGTCATTCTCCAAGATCCATTCATCTTATGCACAGGCAAAATAGGTGGGTTGAATTGGGAAGTAAGTGTGTCTTTCAAGTCCTTAGTGGTGGCACTAATCTCTGCAATCCCGCTACGAAAACATTGCTTATGTTTTACTATTTTCCTTGGTAAAGACAATTCTAGGGGCTTCCCCTTTGCCTTTCCCGACATAATAGCTCTCACTCCACAGGCCAGGGAATTAATGCAGAGTTATGACTAGCTGCTGAGTATATCTATATCTGTTCCAATTATGCATTCCAAAACTGGGTAACTGACCACAGGACAGGTTTCTGGTCTATTTTTTCCACTTGAGATAAAGCTGGCCTAAAACTCAATCGAACACCTAACCTCCATGCCCCTACTCTGACTGCTAGACCAAAGTGGCATTCTTGGTCTCCTGGAGGCAGTGTCAGTTCGGAGACGTTGTCCAGTAGTCTTCAAGAGATCTAATTATTTCCTTTACCCCAGTGTACCCCAATGTACAATTACCCTAACAAAAGGCCGTAGGTCCTTTTGGGGGATGCTGGAAGAACGATTAAGATGAGTGGGTCAGTGGGGCATAAACACCTAGAAAGCAAAAAAATTGACTACAATATGGATGTCTGAAAAAATTCATGGAAATATATTCATGTTTTCCTTTCAACCAATTACTTTGGCAAATCATCTACTTCATAAAAAATTGGGTTGAGCTTTCTAATCCTAGCCAAGACGGAGTAAGTCAGCTACCCCTTATCCTTCCCACTAATTACAAGTACAATTCTTGATCAAAATATACAAGTTTCTACCTGAAGGCTCTGAAAAGTAAATAGGAGACAAGTTGGGATGATAGTTACAGCTTAAATAATAGTAAGCTTCACATATTGTTTTCCTCTTTGTATCCTGAATTTGACCTAAGATGAGATATAAGTGCACAACTGTGTAGTGAACACTACATACACAAATATTCAGGATAAGCTGCCTATTTACAGCCAGAGAACATTTAAGAGAGTCCCGTGAAAGCTGAAGAATATAGCACAATCTTCATTCTTTCTGTTTTTTTTATTTAATATAGAGCAGTTTTAGATTACAGAATTACTGTGAAGATAGTATAGAAAATTCCCAAATACCTAATATCAGTCCCATTATTAACCTCTTAGATTATAAGGTAAATTTTCCACAATAATGAACCAATATTGATACATCACTGTTAAAGTTCATACTTTATTAAGAGTTCATGTTCCCTTAGATACTTATTAACTGTTTCTTAGACTTTCCTCATTGCTGATGATAATAACAGATTTGAAAAATTACTGGTCAGATATTTTGTAGAATGTCTCTCGAATGGGATTTGTCTAATGCTTTTCTCATGATTAGACTGACGTAATAGGTTTTTGGGAGAAAGATTATAAAGTGCCATTCTCATATCATCATATCAAGGGAACATAGTATCAATATGACTTCACACTCCTGATGTTAACCTTGATCACATGGCTTGAAGTAGTGTTTATCAGATTTTTTCATTGGAAATTTATTTTTCCCCTCTTTTTTCATAATGTAATCTTTGAAAGAAAGTCAGACACTATGTGCAAACCAAACTTCCCGAATTGGGGAGCCATTTTCTATCTCCTTAAGGGCAGAACATATGCATAAATTATTTATGATCCTTCTGCCTATGTGATTTGTCTCTTCTCTATACATTTATTTGCTCAATCATTTATTTATATCTGTACTTATGAATATTTATCTTCTACTTTAGGTTATAATACTACTTTATTTATTTTGTTTTACAAATCGTTCTATCTTTGGCAATTGTAAGCTCTATTACTTGATGATATGGTTGGATTCCATGTCCTCATCCAAATCTCATCTTGAATTGTAATGCCCATAATCCCCATGTGTTACCGGAGGGACCCAATGGGAGGTGACTGGATCATGGGGGCGGTTCCTCCATGCTGTTCTCATCAGAGTGAGTGAGTTATCACAAGATCTGATGATTTTATAAGCATCTGGCATTTCCCCTGCTTGTACTTCTCTCTCCTGCCACCATGTGAAGAAGGTCCTTTCTTCCCTTTCTGCTATGATTGTAAGTTTCCTGAGGTCACCCCAAACAGGCAGAACTGTGAGTCAATTAAACCTCCTTTGTTTATAAATTATCCAGTCTCAGGAAGTTCTTTATAGCAGTGTACAAATGGGCTAATACAGTAAATTAGTACGCAGAGAGTGTGGCACTACTATAATGATACTTGAAAATGTGGAAGCAAGTTTGGAACTGCAGAATGAGCCAAGGTTGGAACAGTCTGAAAATATCAAAAGATGACAGGAAGATGTGGGAACCTTTGGAACTTCCTAGAAACTTGTTGAATGGTTTTGACCAAAATGCTGATAGTGATATGGACAATAAAATCTAGGCTAAGGTGGTCTCCGATGGAGATGAGAAACTTGTTGGGAATGGAGGCAAAGGTCACTCTTACTATGCTTTAGCAAAGAGACTAGTGGCATTTTGCCCCACCCTAGAGATATGTGAAACTTTGAACTTGAGAGTGATGATTTAGGGTATGTGGCAGGGGAAATTTGTAAGCAGCAAAGCATTCAAGAGGTGACAGAGTGTAAACGTTTGGAAAATTTGCAGCCTGATAATGCAATGGAAAAGAAAAACCCATTTTCTGGGGAGAAATTCAAGCCAGCTGCAGAAATTTGCAGAAGTTACAAGGAACCAAATATTAATCACCAAGACAATGGGGAAAATGTGTCCAAGGCATATCAGAGACCTTCATGGCAGCCCCACCCATCACAGGCCTGAAGGCCTAGAGAGAAAAATGGTTTTGTGGGCCAGGACCAGAGACCCCTGATGTATCCAGCCTCAAGACTAGGTGCCCTGCATCCCAGCTGCTTAAGCTCCAGCCATGGCTAAAAGGGGCCAAGGTATAGCTTAGGCCGTTGCTTCAGAGGGTACAAGCCCCAACTCTTTCGCATGGTTTGGGGCCTGCAGGTGCACAGAAGTCAAGAATTGAGGTTTGGGAACATCCACATAGATTTCAGATGATGTATGGAAATGCCTGGCTGTCTAGGCAGAGGTCTGTTGCAAGGGCAGAGCCCTCATGGAGAATCTCTGCTAGGAAAGTTTGGAAGAAAAATGGGTTGGAGCCCCAACACAGAGTCCCCACTGGGGCACTGCCCAGCAGAGCTGTAAGAAGAGGGCCACCATCCATCAGACCCCACAGTGGTAGATCCACCAACAGCTTGCACCATGCGCCTGGAAAATCTATAGACATTCAATGCCAGCCTGTGAATGCAGCCAAGAGGGGGGCTGTAGCCTGCAAAGCCACAGGGATGGAGCTGCCCAAGAACATGGGAGCCCACCTCTTACATTAGCGTGACCTGGATGTGAGTCATGGAGTTAAGAGATTATTTCAGAGCTTTAAGATTTAATGACTGCCTCTCTGGATTTCGGACTTGCATGGGGCCTGCAGCCCCTTCATTTTGGTCAATTTCTCCCATTTGGAATGGGAGCATTTATCCAATGCCTGTACCCCCATTGTATATTGGAAGTAACTAACTTGCTTTTGAGACGGAGTCTCACCCTGTTGCCCAGGCTGGAGTGCAGTGGTGTGATCTCTGCTCACTGCAACCTCTGCCTCCCAGATTCAAGCGATTCTCCTGCCTCAGCCTCCTGAGTAGCTGGGATTACAGGTGCACACCACCAGGCCTGGCTAATTTTTGTAGTTTTAGTAGAGACGGGATTTCACCATGTTGGTCAGGCTGGTCTCAAACTCCTGACCTAGTGATCCCCCCGCCTTTGCCTCCCAAAGTGGTGGGATTACAGATGTAAGCCACTGCGCCCAGCCACGGAAGTAACTAACTTGCTTTTGTTTGTACAGGCTCATAGGCAGAAGGGACTTGTCTTGTCTCAAATGAGACTATGGACTTGGACATTTGGGTGAATGCTGGAAGGAGTTAAGACTTTGGGGGACTGTTGGAATGCATTATTGTGTTTTGAAATGTGAAGACATGAGATTTTGGAGGGGTCAGGAGCAGAATGATATGGTTTGGCTCTGTGTCCCCACCCAAATCTCATCTTAAATTGTTATCCTCATAATCCCCACATGTCAGGGGAGGGACCCAGTGGGAGGTGATTGGATCATGGGGGTGGTTTCCCCCATGCTGTTGTCATGATAGTGAGTGAGTTATCATGAGATCTGATGGTTTTATAAGCATCTGGCATTTCCCCTGCTTGTACTTCTCTCTCCTGCCACCATGTGATTAAGGTCGTTGCTACAGTTTTGTCATGATTGTAAGTTTCCTGAGGCCTCCCCAGCCAGGCAAAACAGTGAGCCAATTAAACCTCTTTTGTCTATAAATTACCCAGTCTTGAGTAATATATTTATAGTAGTGTGAGAATAGACTAACACAGTATGTTCCTGGTAACCTTTAATATATATAATCCTAGTGTTTTGGTTATTTTTTTGGAGTACGGGGCATGGGTAGTACTTTCTCACTTTCAGGCACTATAAGATGCTTAAAGCTCATCTTATGTATGTCCTGCCACACCCTTAGACTCAGCCATTTCTCCAAGGGTCTCTAGTTCCTTTTGTTGGAGAATGGTATTACACACCAAGATCTGGGTGATAGGTGTGCTCACTGGTACAGGATTGTTGTTGCTTCTAGGCCTTATAAACTGACAGAGCAAAAATCTTATGGGTATACACTAATCCATATATATACATAGATCTATAAATATTTCTGTATATATCAATTTGTACCTGAATTAAGCTAAACCCGAATTCACACTAATCTCTCCAACTCTAATTCATTAACACACTGATCATTCTATCCTATTCTCTTGCTTATTTGTGATCTCTCAATCCAGCAGTAAAAAACCTGGCTTCCACCACCTACTATCCATTTACTTAATTCTTCCTGTCCAGTTTACATATATAGTAATTTCAGAATTGTCAACCAATGTCCCAAGAGAAAACAACATTATTAAGTAGAATGTAATGTTTATATATGGTTACCAGTTGATTTAGTCTTATAGACTCCACCAATTTTCAAAGTTACCTATGCCAGCACATTATTCCCTCACTCCTTTTAGGTATTTTATATATTCATATTCTTTTAGAATATAACTAAAACACATTTAGACTCTTTTAACACATCCTGCATTCAATCCTGGGTTCCCCTAATCTCCTAAAGAATTTTTAAAATATGCGTGCAGTCAGAGTCACTCTTTCCTATAAAGTTTTATGGTGTCTGAGAAATTCATAATTTAAATAGCCACCATACCAGATACAAGAATATATAATATAAAAAAGTTAACCACTGAAAAATAATATTAGATGCTTCACTTATTCAACCTCTCCCTTCCCATAATCCTATGCAACCACTAGTATTTTTTTTTTTTATTTCTGTGGGTACACAGTAGGTGTATGTGTTGTGAAGTACATGAAATATTTTGATACAGGCATACAATGCACATTAATCACATTAGAGTAAATGAGGTTTTCATCACCTCAAGCATTTATTATTTCTCTGTGTTACAAAAAATGTAATCATACTCTTTTAATTACTTTTAAATGTGCACTAAATTATTGTTGACTATAGTCACCCTTTTGTGCTATGAAATACTAAATCTTGCTCATTCTCTGTAAGTATATTTTTGTACCCACTGGCTATCCCCAATTCTCCTGCAATACTATCCTTCTGAGCCTCTACTATCTCCATGAGTTCAATTGTTTTGATTTTTAACTTGGAGAAAAAAGTGAGAACATGTGAAATTTGTATTTCTGTACCTGGCTTATTTCACTTAACATAATGGCCCCAATTCCATCCATGTTGTTGCAAATGACAGAATCTCAGATTTTTATAGCTCAATAATACTCTACTGTGTTTAGGTACCACATTTTCTTTATCCACGTATCTGTTGGTTGGCACTTAGGTGGCTTCCAAATCTTGGCTAAGGTGAATAGTGCTGCAACGAACATGGGAGTGCAGATATCTCTTTAATACGGTGATGTCCTTTCCTTTGGGTGTATACTTAGCAGTGGGATTGCTGCATCACACGGTTCTATTTTTAGTATTTTTAAAACTGTTCTCCATAGTGGTTTTACTAAATGACATTGCCACCAACAGTGTACAAGAATGTCCTTTTCTCCACATTCTTGCAAGCATTCATTATTGCCTGTCTTTTGGATAGAAGTTATTTTTAACTGGGGCAACATAGTATGTCATTGTAGTTTTGGCTTGCAGTTCTCTGATGATCAGTAATGTTGAGCACCTTTTTATATATCTGTTTCCCATTTGTATATCTTTTTGGAGAAATGTTTATTCAGATCTTATGCTCATTTTAAATTGGATTATAATTTGTTTCTATTGAGTTCTTTGAGCTCCTTATATATTCTGGTTATTAATCCCTTGTCAGATGGATAGGATGCAGATATCTTTTCCCATTCTCTAGGTTGTCTCTTGACTTTGTTGATTGTTTCCTTTGCTGTGCAGAAGCTTTTTAACTTGATGTGATCCATTTTGTCCATTTTTGATTGCCTGTGCATGTGGGTATTACTCAAGAAATATTTGCTCAGACAAAGGTTCTTCAGTGTTTCTGTAATGTTTTCTTTTAGTAGTTTCATAGTGTGAGGTCTTAGATTTGAATATTTTGATTTTTCTACATGGTACAATATAGGCATCTAGTTTCATTGTTCTGCAAGTGGATATTTATTTAACATCCATTTATTAAAGAGAATGCCTTTCCCTAGTGAATATTTTTGTCATCTTTGTTAACAATGAGTTCACTGAAGATTTATGGATTCATTTCTGGATACTCTATTCTGTTGCACTGGTCTATGTGTCTCTTTCTATGCCACTATCATGGTCTTTTTTGAAAAGAAAAAAAAAACTCTGTAGTATAAATTGAAGTCAAGTAATGTGATTCTTCCAGTTTTGTTCTTTTTGCTCAGGATAGCTTTGGCTATTATGAAACTATTGTAGTACCATATAAATTTTAGGATTATTTTTCTATTTGTTGAAAGAATATCATTGGTATTTTCATAGGAACTGCACTGGATCTGTAGGTTGCTTTGGGTAGTATGGACATTTTAACAATACTGACTCTTCTAATCCATGAACATAGAATATTTTTCCATTTTTTGTGTATGTCTTCTCTGAAATTTCTTGCATCAGTATTTCCTAGTTTTCATTATAATGATATTCTGCTACTTTGGTTAAGATTATCCCTTGGAATTTAATTTTATTCGTAGCTGTAATAAATGATATTACTTTCTTGATGTTTTCTCAGATGTTCACTCTTGGCATATAGAAATGCTACTGATTTTTGTATGATGATTTGTATCTTGCAACTTTACTGAATTTGCTTATCATTTCTAATAGTATTTTGATAGAGTAGATTTTTCAAAATATAAGATCATATCATCTGCAGACAAAAATAATTTAACTTCTTCCTTTCCAATTTGGTTGCCCTTTGTTTTTGTTTTTTCTTGTCTGATTGCTGTAGCTAGGATTTCCAGTACTATGCTGATAACAGTGGTGAAATGGGTCATCCTTGTCTTGTTGTAGATCTTAGAGGAAGATCCACCTTCATTATGATACTAGCTGTGGGTCTGCCACACGTGGCTTTTATTGTATTGAGGTATGTTCATGATAGCTTTATTATGAAAATATACTGAATTTTATCAAATGCTTCCTCAGCATCGAATTAAATAATCATACGGTTTTTTTCCTTTATTCTGTTGATATAGTGTATCACATTTGATTTACATATGTGAGAAAATCCTTGCATGCCTGGGATAAATCCCAATTGGTAATAATGAATAAACTTTTAAAATGTGTTGTGGAATTCAGTTTACTAATATTTTGTGGAGAATTTTTGCATCAATATTCATCAGTTATATTGGCCTGTAGTGTTATTTTTTTATGTGTTCTTGTCTGGTTTTGGTATTAGGGTAATACTAGCCTCAAAGAATGAGTATGGAAGTATTCCCTCCTCTATTTCTTGGAATAGTTTAAGTAGGATTGGTAGTTCCTTATTTTCCAAACACAAATGAAGTCTCTCTCACTTGGCTGAGCTCTCTGGTGTGGGTAGGCGGGTGACACAACCACCTTTGCAGCCACCACAATTGGAACTATGCTGGGTCAGACCCAAAGTCAGCACAGCACTGGATCTCACCCAAG
This sequence comes from Hylobates moloch, assembly GCF_009828535.3. Lineage (NCBI taxonomy): Eukaryota > Metazoa > Chordata > Mammalia > Primates > Hylobatidae > Hylobates > Hylobates moloch. The sequence continues at coordinate 102,761,983 of NW_026652282.1, read as the reverse complement.
GCCCACAGTGACCACTGACTGGCTACTGCCTATGTTCACTCAAGGTCTCAAGGCTCTAAAATCAGTAGGTCACTAATCCAAATGCTTCTGTCCTTTCCACCAAAACAGCAAGTTTACCCCAGCCTTGGGTGGGTCCAGAGATTCTGCCTGGGAGCCAGGGCCTGGATTCATGAATCTTAGGAATCTACCTGGTGCTCTATTCTCCTGTGGCTTAGCTGGCACTCAAGCTACAGGAAAAAGTCCTCCCCACTCTTCCCTCCCTTTTCCTCAAGCAGAGGAATCTCTCCCCATGGCCACTGCCAAAGCCAGTGCTGCCCGGCTAGTGCTGATGTTTACTCAAGGTCCAAGGGATCTTCCATCAGCTTATGATGAATGCTGCCTGTCCTGATTCTCTTCCTTTAGGGAAGTAGGCTCCCTTCTGGCCCAGGGCAGGTCCAGAAATGCTGTCCAGGAACCAAGGTCTGGAATTGAGAATCCCAGGAGCCAACCTGATGCTCTGTCCCCACTGTGGCCAAGCTGGTACCCATGCTGCAAGACAATGTCCCCTTTTACTCTTTCGTATTCCTGGGTGAGAATCAGAGCTGGCTACCACTGGTGAGTATTCGAGGACCGAGAGCACTTTAGTCAGCAGGTGACAGGTACGGCTTGGACTGGGATGTTCCCTTCAAGGCAGCAAGTTGCTTTCTGGCTCAGGGTATGTCTAGAAATGTCATACAGGTGCTATGGCCTGGAATGATGCCCTCTGGACTCTACCTGGTCCTCTATTCTATTGTGGCTTACTCAGTATCCACTTGCAAGACAAAGTCCTTTTTACTCTCACTTCTCTTGTCTTCAAGCAGAGGGATGGTGTCTGTCCCATAGCTTTGAGCTGCTCCGCCTGTGGTTGGGGGAGGGTAGACACTAGCACTCCCTTGGCTGCTGTAGCTGGTGTCCTACTAGCTCATGTGCACCCCAAGTTGGCTGTCTTTGAGCCCAGCACAGTACCAGAACGTGCCCAGAAATTGTGGTCTTTGTGGCCTAGATGGCCTTTCAAGTTCATTTAGGACTCTAGAGAACTTTAGCCTTGGTGGTGGGGCTTGTTGGAACTCAGGTTCCAATAGCTGGGATGGGCAATTTATCTCTGCTTAGGGCTTACCTAAATTATGCCTTCATGGGTCCTGGCTGACTTCCGCCTGATGTTGTTTTCCACTGTGACAGGACACCATTGAGTTTCAACGCAAAGTCTCACAACCACTGCAGTATCCATTCCTTAAACACACAGATTCTTTGTGCTACACAGCTACTGGTAGGAGATGGGGGAGGTGAGGTGTAGACAGTTCAAGACTATCTTATGCTTTTCAGTGCCACCTTATTTGATACGATGTTAAAAACTGGTAAGGTAATTGCTCACCTGATTTTTGTTTTTTACGAAGGTGCTCTTTTTTGTATGTATAGTTATTAAATTTGGTGTTCCTTGGAGCAGGGAATGATTGTTGGATGCTTCTATTTAGTCATATTGCTCCACCTCCAACATCCACTAATATTTTTTACTGTCTATAGTTTTGCTTTTTCTAGAATGTCATGTAATTAGAATCATAGAATATGTAACCTTTTCAGACTGAATTGTTTCATTTAGCAGTGTGCATTTAATGTTCATCTATGATTTTGTGGTTTGAGAGTTCACTTTCTTTAAAACATCACTATATTTTAATGTAAGAATGTACCAAAATTTGTTCATCCATTCACCTATTTAAGAACATATTAGTTGCTTTCACATTTTGGCAATTATAAATAAGGCTGCTATAAACATTCATGTGAAGGCTTTTGTGGGGATGTAAGTTCATATCATTTAGATAAATACCAAGAAGTATAATTGCTGGATCATATTACCAGACTATATTTATCTTTGTAAGACACTACCAAACTATCTTTCAAAGTGATTGCACCCTTTTGCACTCCCACAGTTCGTTGATGACAGTTATTGTTCTGTATTCTCACTAGCAGTTGATATTATCAAATATATATTTTTTATTTTAGCCATCCTAATAGGTATGTATTGGTATTTCCTTGTTTTTAATCCTATATTTTGTTTTACTTTTTTTTTTTTTTTTTTTTTTTTTTTGAGACAGAGTCTCGCTCAGTCGCCCAGGCTGGAGAGCAGTGGCTTGATCTCCGCTCACTGCAAGCTCCGCCTCCTGGGTTCACACCATTCTCCTGCCTCAGCCTCCCAAGTAGCTGGGACTACAGGCACCCGCCACCACTTCCAGCTAATTTTTTGTATTTTTTAGTAGAGACGGGGTTTCACCGTGTTAGCCAGAATGGTCGCAATCTCCTAACCTCGTGATCCGCCTGCCTTGGCCTCCTAAAGTGTTGGGATTACAGGCATGAGCCACCGCACCCAGCCTTGTTTTACATTTTTATAACTCTTTTCTCTTTATTCTTGACCCTGGGTAAATTTCTATGCCCTAAGTTGCACTGCTGTGGTGGCAGCAGCCTCACTATCTAAAACTCCAAGGAAAGAGCTCTCTCGATAGAGGAATAAAGACAAAGTATCACACTGTTCAAAGTGTTTATGAACAATGTGACACTTTCTACTGATTCATTATCGTAAGAGAAACAACTCAGAAACAGAAAGACAAATACTGCATGTCTTCACTGATAAATGGGCTCTAAATAATGTGTATACATAGACTTGGAGTGTAGAATAATGGACATTGAAGACTCAGAAGGGTGGTAGGGGATGAAAGATGAGAAATTACTCAGTGGTTACAATATACATTTTACACTAAAAGCCCAGACTTTACCACTAGACAATATTTCCATGTAACAAAACTTTACTTACAACCCTTAAATTTGTGCAAATAAGAGTGTGTGAAGTATCCTTTTTTATTTGTTTTCTCTTTCTTTTTTATTGCCACTTTACTCCAAATGCAGCTAAGTTGAAAAGACTGCACAACAGTGCAGGATGCTAACCCCACCCCCCCCAAAAACAAAAAACCTTTCTTTCTAGCCAGATAAACTGGTGTAAGTGGCTCTTGGGAGCTGGGGAATATGGTAAGAAGGCCTCTGAGAAGAGAACTGGAATAGGAGACCACCTAATTCTGTGAAGTAACTGACTTAAGTCCCAAGCTCACCCAAATCTGTGCATGAAAAGAACAGACATAGAGTAACATAGAGTAACACTGCAGAAGTTTTGAGAAGAGAAATACAATATCAATCTGACAACCTGAGTCCCAGAGTAACTGGTGAGTGGTACATGTGATGGTTAGACTCAAACAGAATAGCAAAGGCTAGAGAAAATGAAATGACATTGAAGCCACCACTCACATAAAGCAAGACAGAGCTGGCAGTCTGAACACAATTGTGGTAAGCTAATAAGCTAACAGAATGAACTTTCCCAGTAGATTTTAGGAAGATCTGTACTCTCACAAAATAACATTCAAGATTCCAAGAATACAATCCCAAAGTATACGCCCTAACAACAACAACAACAAGGAAATCTCGCCAATTCTGAAGGGTAAAGACAATTAAAAGATGCCACTCCCAAGACAAACCACATGTTGGAGTTATCAAAGAAATTAAAATCATCCATCACAAGGTAACATACACACTTTACAAATTAAAGATATAATAAAAGTTTTAATCAAATGATCAGATATTATAACAAAATAAAAAAATTTCTTTTGAAACTGAAAAATCTGATATCTAAAATAAAAACTTCATTGCGATGGACACAATAAGAAAATGGAGAGGATAAAGAAACTATTAAGTATTTTGAAGATGATTAAACATTATATAATCTGAATAACAGAGAAAAACAAATTTTAACAAAATGAACAGAGTTTCAGGGACCTTTTGGACAATATTAAAACCCTAACATTTGTGTTCATGAAGTCTCTGAAAGAAAAGAGGAAAAGATTAGTACATAAAACATGCTTGAAGAAAATAATAGCTGAAAACTTTTCAAATTTGATTAAACACATAAATTCACATATTGGCCAGGTGCAGTGGCTCACACCTGTAATCCTAGCACTTTGGGAGGCCAAGGTGGGTGGATCACTCGAGGTCAGGAGTTCAAAACCAGCTTGGCCATCATGGTGAAGCCCCGACTCTACTAAAAATACAAAAAATTAGCTGAGCATGGTGATGTGCACCTGTAATCCCAGCTACTTGTGAGGCTGAGGCAGGAGAATTGCTTGAACCTGGGAGGCGGAGATTGCAGTGAGCCGAGATTATGCCACCGCACTCCAGCCTGGGCAACAGAGCAAGACTCCGTCTCAAAATAAATAAATTAATAAATTAATTAATTCACATATTCAAGAAGTACAGGATACCTCCAACAGAATAAACTCAAAAGAAAACCATGACCAAATACATCATAATCAAACTGATTAAAATCAAAGATTAAAATATTTTAAAAGCATCCAGAGAAAAATGCAACATTATATATAAGAAAACAGCAATTTGTATAATTGTGGATTTCTTATCAGAAACCACAGAGGCAAAAATAAAGTTAAAAACCAGCATTGAAAGCCTCAAAGAAAATAAACATCAACCTTGAATTCTATATCCAGCAAAGTTACAGGCATTTTTCAAATAACATAAACTAAGAGAACTTGTCATCGGTGGATTTGAGTTTATAGAAATGCTAAAAGAAGTTTTCAGGCTAGAGAGAAATAATACCAGAGGGAAATTTAGAACATCAAGAATGACAGAGAATTGACAGAAATGATAAATATTTAGGCAAACTGTAATAAAGCATTTTTTCCACTTAAATTCTTCAAAATATGTGTGACTCTTGAAAGCAATAACTTTGCCTGTGGGAGGGTATCAATACATGTAAATAAAATGCGTTATGACAACTTGAACATCACGGGCAAAGAATAAAGAGCATTCTATGGCTGAAAATCATCTACATTTTACTTAAAGTGGTAAAATATTTATGTGAAATAAAATTTGAAAATATAAATATACATATTTTAGTAATTTGAGAAACTACTAAAAATATGAATGCATATGGGCAAAAGAAAATAGATGAATTAAAACGAAATACTACATGCTATGCAAATAATCAAAAAGAAGACAGGAAATGAAGATCAGAGAAACAAAAAAACCAAAAAGAAAATAAAATAATAGTCCTAATTCAAGCAAAAAATAATTAAATTAAATTTAAATGGCACAAGAACACAAACTAAAACACAGATTACCAGATTCATTTAAAAAATCAAGACCTAACTATATGCTTTCTATAAGAAACCCACTTTAAATAAGAAGACATTGATAGGTTAAAAATAAAAGGCTAAAAAAAAAATCAGGCAAACACAAGTATAAAAAAGAGGTGTAGTAACTATATTGAGATGAGACAAAGTAGACTCACATATAAGGAACATTAGCAGAAATAAACAGGGACATTACATAAGAGTAATAGGGTCACTCCATCAAGAAGAAATAACAATTCTAATTCTGGAGTCACCTAAGAATGGAACTTTTCAGTAAATGGTTCTGGAACAACTAAATATCCTTATCCAAAATATGAATTTCTATTACTCACATCTTATATAAACATTAACACAAAAAGAATTAGAAACTTAAATCTAAAATGAGAAAATACAAAACTTTTTGCAGAAAACAGGAGCAAAATACTTGTTGGGGGGGAATCTGTCAAATAATTCTTAGATTCAACACCAAAACGCAATGAATTCAAATTAATAAATTAACAATTTGGACTTCATCAAAATTAAAATCTTTATCTCTGGAAACAACTCTACTAAGAGGATGCAAATACAAGCCATGCACTGAGAAAAAATAATTAGGTAACACATGGTCCCACAATAGGCCATCTGCAAGCTGAGGAGCAAGGAGAGCCAAGCCAAGTTCCAAAACTATCCTATCAAGTTGACACTGCATATTAACCATCACAGGAGTGCAGAAGGGAAATGTGGATTTGGAGCCCTCACACAGAGTCTCCACTGGGGCACTGACTAGTGGAGCTGTGAGAAGAAAGACACCATTCTCCAGACCCCAGAATGATAGTTCCACTGACAGCTTGCACCATGTGCCTGGAAAAGCCTCAGACACTCAACACCAGCCAGTGAAAGCAGCCCAGAGGACGGCTGTACTGTGCAAAGCCAAGGGAGTGGAGCTGCCCACAATGGGAGTCCACCTCTTTCATCAGCATGACCTGGATGTGAGACATAAAGTCAAAGATTATTTTGGAGCTTTAAGATTTAATTACTGCCTCATTGGATTTCAGACTTGCAAGGGGCTTGTAACCCCTTTGTTTTGGCCAATTTCTCTGACTTGCAACGGGTGTATTTACCCAATGCCTGTACATCACTTGTATCTAGGAAGTAACTAACTTGCTTTTGATTTTACAGTCTCATAGGTGGAAGGGACTTGCCTTGTCTCAGATGAGACTTTGGGCTTGGAATTTTGGGTTAATGATGGAATGAGCTAAGACTCTGGGTGACTGTTGGAAAGGTATGATTGTGTTTTGAAATGTAAGGACATGAGATTTTGGAGGGGTCAGGAATGGGATGATATGGTTTGGCTGTGTCCCCACCCAAATGTCACCTTGAATTGTAGTTTCCATAATCCCCACGTTGGTGGGAGGGGCCAGGTAGGACGTAATTGAATGATAGGGGCAGTTTCCCCCCTGCTATTCTCGTGACAGTAAGTTTTCACGAGATCTGATGATTTTATATGAGTCTTTCCCTTTGCTCAGTTCTCATTCTTCTACCTCCTGCTGCCTTGTGAAGGACATGTTTTCTTCCCCTTCTGCCATGATTGTAAGTTTTCTGAGGCCTTCTCAGCCATGCAGAACTGTGAGTCAATTAAACCCCTTTCCTTTATGAATTTCCCACTTTTGAGTATTTCTTCACAGCAGCATGAGAAAAAACTAACACAATATTCCTTTGGCTATATTTCTTATTTATTTCTGAAGGATAGCTTTATAAAGATATGTACACATGCAGGTTCACTGGCACTATTCATAATAGCAAAGACATGGAATCAACCCAAAAGCCTATCAATGATAGACTGGATAAAGAACATGTGGTACATATACACCATGGAATACTATGCAACCATACAAAAGAACGAGATCATGTCCTTTGCAGGGACATGGATGGAGCTGGAAGCTGTTATCCTCAGCAAACTAATGCAGGAACAGAAAAACAAATATTGCATATTCTCATGTATAAGTGGGAGCTGAACAATGAGAACATATGGAACATCAGCAGGAACAACACACACTGGGGCCTACTGGCTGGGGGGGTGGGGAGAGAGGGAGCATCAGGAAGAATAACTAATAGATGTTGGGCTTAATACCTATGTGATGGGTTGACCAGTGCAGCAAACCACCATGGCACATGTTTACCTATGTAACAAACCTGCACATCCTGCATATGTAACCCAAAACTTAAAAGTGATAAAAGTTGAAGAAAAAGAAGAAGAAGAAATAAAAACTTTACCAGACAAACAAAAGCTGAGAGTTCATCATGACTAGATGTACCTTATGATACATGCTAAAGTTATTTAAGAAGAGACAAAAGATTACAATGAGTAACACGAAAACATCTGAAAGTATAAAATTCACTGGTAAAAGTAAATAAATAGGAAAATTCAAGACTCTCTAATACTGCTAGGATGGTGTGTAAATTATTTTTAATATGAAAGATAAAAGATAATATATTACAAATAATAAGTATAAAAATAAAATGTACAATATAAAAACATGTAAATCATGGCATCAAAAATTTCAAATGTGCAGGAGGTGGAAACAGAGTAAAAGTGTCATGTTTTTACATTTTCAATCAAAGTTAAATTATTATTAGCTTAACATAAACTATGATAACTATACTATGTTTTATGGAATAACTATACTATGTTTCATGGTAATCACAAAAAAAAACCTATGACAGATTCTCTGAAAATAAAAAGCAAAGAATTTTAACATATAATTAGAGAAAAATCACTTATTTATAAAGCAAGACATTATGTGAGAAAAGAAAGAAGAAGAAACTACAAAACAACCAGTAAACAATTAATTAAATAGTAATAATGACTTCTTACCTATCTATAATTACCTTGAATGTAAATAGATTAAATTCTCCAATCAACCTGTAGAGTGACCGATTGGATTAAAAATGACAGGTCAAACTATGTATTGCCTTTAAGAGGATTACTTCACTTGTAAGGACAAAGATGGAGTAAAACTGAAAGGATGGAAATAGATATTCTATTGAAAATGAAAACTGAAAGGGAGCAGGAATAGATATAACAGATAAAAGAGACTTTAAGTCAAAAACTGTGAAAGGACAAAAAAATGGTCATTATATAATCATAAAGGATTCAATTTAGCAAAAAGACATAATAATTATAAATATATATACATCCAATATTAGAGCACTGGAATATATAAAACAAATTTTAATGGATGTGAAGGAAAGACAGACTAAAATACAATTATAGTAGGGGACTTAAATATCCCACTTTCAGCAATGGACAGGTTATTCAGACAGAAAATCAACCAGGAAACATTGGACTTAAATCACCCTTTAGACCAAATGGACCTAGCAGGCATATGCAGAACATTCCATTGAACAGCTGTAAGAATACACATGCTTCTCAACTGCACTTTCTCCAATATAAATAATACGTTATGCTATGAATTTTTTTTACAAATTAAGAGAAACTGAAATCATACCAAGTATCTTTTCTGACCACAATAGTATCACTTGAAATCAATCAGAAGAGGAATTTTTGAAAATTCACAATACATAAACAACTTGCTTCTGAACAAACAATAGGTCAAAGAAGAAATTTAAAGGGATATTTAAAAATTTCTGGAGAAAAATAACAATGGAAACACCATCTACCAAAATCTATGTAATACAATAAAATCAGTTTTAAGAGGGAAGTTTATAGCAATAAAGGCCTACATCAAAAATAAGAAAGATCTAAAAAAAATTTTGATGCTGCTCCTTAAGAAATTAGAAAACCATAAACAAGCTAAGCCTACAGTTAGTAGGAGCAAGGAAATAATAAAGATCATGGTAACAACAAATAAAATAAAGGTAAAAGCAATTTTAAAATTCAAGAAAATAGTAAGTTTTTTGAAAAGGTAAAATTAACACTTTTAGTTATAGTACCTGATTGGAAAATAGAAAAGATTAAAATGTTAAGTTAGTGCAAAAGTAATTGCAGTTTTTGCATTTTTGGAATTTGACTTTTGATATTAAAATGCATTATTAAATTAATGTGGTTATGTTATACATCATTTTAATGTGCATTTCTCACTTTTTTGTTTGTTGCTAATGATATTACTTGCTGCTTATTTTATGTTTATTTTAGACTATGGGAATAATGTTAGACAAAATGCAAATTCAAATAATTTTCTTATTCAAGTTCAAAATGGGTCATAAAGCAGCAGAGATAACTTCCAACATCAACAACGCATTTGGCCCAGGAACTGCTGACGAACATACAGTGTAGTGGTGGCTCAAGAAGTTTTGCAAAGGAGATGAGAAACATGAAGATGAGGAACATAGTGGCTGGCCATCAGAAGTTGACAACAATCAATTGAGAGCAATCATCAAAGCTGATTTTCCTACAACCACACAAGAAGTTGCCAAAGAACTCAATGTCAACCCTCTCCAGTCATTTGGCATTTAAAGCCAAGTGGGAAGGTGAAAAAAGCTCGATAAGTGGGTGCCTCATGAGCTGACCGAAAATAAAAAAAAATCATTTTTAAGTGTCATCTTCTCTTGTTCTATGCAACAACAACAAACCATTTCTCGATTGGATTGTGATGTGTGATGAAAAGTGGATTTTATACGACAACTGGCAACAACCAGCTGTTGATGGACTGAGAAGAAGTTTCAAAGCACTTCCCAAAACCAAACTTGCACCAAAAGAAAGTCACTGTTTGGTGGTCACTCTGGTGGCCTGCTGCTAGTCTGATCCACTACAGCTTACTGAATCCCATTAAAACCATTACATCTGAGATGTATGCTCAGCAAAACTATGAGATGCACCAAAAACTGCACTACCTGCAGCTGGCATTGGTCAACAGAAACGGCCCAATTCTTCTTCATGACAACACGTGACCACACGCTGCACAACCAATGCTTCAAAAGTTGAATGAATTGGGCTATGAAGTTTTGCCTCCTCTGCTATATTCATCCGACCTCTCACCAACTGACAACCACTTCTTCAAGAATCTCAACTACTTTTTGCAGGGAAAACGCTTCCAAAACCAGCAGGATGTAGAAAATGCTTTCCAAGAGTCCGTGGAATTCCAAAGCACAAATTTTTTACTACAGAAATAAACAAACTTATTTTTTGTTGGCAAAAATGTGTTAATTGTAATGGTTCCCATTTTGATTACTAAAGATGTGTTTGAGCGTAGTTATAATGATTTAAAATTCATGGTACAAAACCGCAATTACTTTTGCACCAAGCTAATAAATAAAATCAAAGCTGAAAAAGGAGACGTAACAACTGATACCACACAAATTACACAAGATTATAAGAGACAATTAGCAACTATTATGCACCAACAAATTTGATACCCTAGAAGAAATGGAAACATTCCTGGACACATAAAACCTATGATTATAAAGAAATAGGAAACCTGAACATGCCAGAAATTAGTAAGGAGATTGAATCTGTAATAAAGTGTCTTCTACCGAAGAAAAGCCCTGGACCTAATACCTTCACCGCTGAGTTCTACCAAACACTTAAAGAGGAACTGGCCCTTCTCAAAAGAAAACATACAAATTGCCAAGAGGTATATGAAAAAGTGCTCAGCATCACTGATCATCAAAGAAATGCAAATCGAAACCACAATCAGATATTAACTCACTTCTGTTAGAATGGATGTTATCATCATGACAAAAGATAAAAAGTGTTATTGAGGATGTGGAGAAAAACAATCCCTTGCTCACTGTTGGTGGGAATGTAAGTTAATAAAGCCATTATGGAAAAATAGTATGGAGGTTTTTCAAAAAATTAAAATTAGAAGTACTGCATAATCCAGCAATCCCGGTGGTGAGAGTATATATCCTAAGGAAATGAAATCATCATGTCAAATAGATATCTGCACTCCTATGTTTATTGCAACACTGTTCACAATAGAAAAGATATGGAAACAACCTAAGTGTCCATCAACAGATGAATGGACAAAGAAAATATGGCATATATGTACAATGGAATATTACTTAGCTTTAAAAGAGAAGGAAATCCTTTCATCTGTGAAAATATGGAAGATCCTGAAAGACATTCTGTTAAGTGAAATAAGTCAGGCACAGAAACACAAATACAACATAACCTCACTCATATCTGGAATCTAAAAAAGTTGGTGTCATGGAAGTAGAGAGTGGAATGGTAGTTACCAGAGACTAAGATGGTTAAGAGAAAGGTGGATGTTGAGATGTTGGTCTAATGACGCACAATTGCATTTAGATAGGAAGAATACATTCAAGTGGTCTGTTATGCAGCATCATGACCATAGTTAATGACAATATATTCCTGAAAAATGTTAAGAGATGGGGTGTTAGATGGTCTCACCTCAAAAATGATAACTATGTGAGGTGATACATTCATTACTTAGCTGGATTTAACAATTTAACAATGTATATGTACTTTATAACATAATACACAATAGGTTAATACATTTTTATATGGCAATTTAAATAAATAAATAAATTAGAAAAAATCTATCATGATGGGATGGCACTACCCACCTATTATAATGACAATACCAAATTTTTGGAGAGGAGTAGAGCAACTGGAATGGTGTAGCACTGCTGATGGGAATGGAAAATGATACAGCTACTTTAGAAAACAATTTGGTAATTCCTGATAACAATAAATACATACTTCCCATTTAACCTAGCGATCCTACTCCTATGTATTTATCCAAGAGAAATGCAAACTTAAGTTTACATAAAAGCCAGTATGAGAATGTTTATAGCAGTTTTATTCATGATCAGCAAAAACTGAAAATGGCCAAATGTCCATCTGCAGATGAATGTATAAACAAACTGTGGTGCACTCATGCAATGGGACACTACTGAGCCATAAAAAAATACTGATATATTCAACAACATATAAATCTCAAATACATATATTCTGAGTAAAAAAAAAAAAAAAACAAGTATCAAAAAGCTACATACAAGGTATGATTAGACCTATATGTCATCCTGGAAAAGACAAAATTGTAAGGACACAAAATGGATTGCCTGGGGTTAAATGTGGGAGGAAGAAGTGTTTGCTTACAAAGGCATAGCACAAGGATTCTTCTGGAATGTAGAAATTATTCTGTATGTTCATCTTGCTGATGGTTATATGACTCTATGGATTTGTAAAGAATAGGTAAACTTATTGCGTATCAGTTTTTAAAAGTCAAGGTGAGACAAAGGAGGGAATCATAATCATTTTATAAACATTTATGTTCCAGAAGAACATCTGTTATCATCTTTGGTTTAGATAAAAGTCCACTTTTTGATTTTGTTGCTTTTGTTTTTATTCTGAATATACTGCTATGCTTTCCATGGTGCAAAATCTTAGTGGTGGAGATCATTAACTGGAAATCATAAACTAGCTCTCTGGCCTTTATTTCTGTCCTCCTGCATTGAGTAGATAATGCATTTCCGTATCTTATACAGTACAAAGGCTTTAATTTCAACCTACTAGACAAAACACCTTTTATAAAGAGGGCACAGCAGCCCAGAACAGATCTAAATGCTTTTCATTCTTTATAAACAATGTATTATATAGAGTTCAGCACACAGTTTATTTATCAAGAGTGAAAGAAGTAGTCCTAAACTCGCCTGATAAATTAGCAATTCCATCTCCTGCATAACAATATAAAAATATCTGTCATTTTCAGTTTTATTGTAAACTCTAAAACTACTTTCCACTCCTGCAATTACTTTCAGCTGAGACTGTTAAGAAGCTTGCTGTCCAAGTACTAAGGCAGGCTTGCCTTATAATCAGAGCTTGATATATTCTCAAATAAATATTCCTTAACATTTGTATATTGCTGAACTTTTAAAATGCTCTTATATTTAACATTGGTGGATTCTTTAAGCACAATCGCAAATGTAGGTAGGGCTGATTTTCAGTGTCTTCTTTTTACAAATAAAATCTGCATCTCCAGGAAGTTATATAATAAGCACAAGATCACACAGTTCAGAAGTAATGCAGCTGGGACCAACATTCAGATCTTGTGACCCTGATGGAGTTCTGAGAATATTTTAATTTAAAGCAGAAACTGATTTTGGTTTCACCCATAATTGAAGGTTTGTTTCTCCTGCTTTGGGACGAATAGTATATTGAAAAGAATTTTAATCATTCCTGGCTGAAGACTTTATAGTGGTTCAGGGTCTTCAGTTTTCTGACCATTCACACTCATCATGATGCCTATGATTATTTATTATTGGGGGCAAGATAAGAGTTTGAAAACACACAAGTTAAAGCAGAGTTCATGGATATTGATTCCGTGGATGAAAGAGCCTCAGTTTGCCTCTAATCTCAGATTACTGGAAGCTCTTTGACCTTTACTCCGACCTCCTGATTAGAGGCCCATAGCTTAATTCCAGCCACATCTAACTCCCTGAACTCTGTCTTAAGTTCCAGTTTCCCAGTTCTTGCATAATTCCTTCCCCAGGTAAAACTGCCACTTTATTTAAGTCCATTCTGTGCTACTATAATAGAATACCACAGATTGGGTAATTTATAAAGAACAGAGATTTATTTCATACATTTCTGAAGGCTGAGAAGTCCAAGACTGGGGGACTGACATCTGGTGAGGGCCTTCTTGTGTCATCCCATGACAGGAAGTCAAATAGAGGGTAATAGAGACTGAAGAGAGATGAAGATATTGAACTCAGAACCTCAATTCCTTTCATAATTGGCATTAATTCACTCATGATGGTGGAACCCTCATCGCCTAAACATCTCCCATTAAATCCCACCTCCCAACACTGTTGCATCGGGGAATACATTTCCAACACATGCTTTTGGGAGGACACATTCAAACCATAGCATGCCTTCTCCCCCAGTTATTTATTAAGGAGACAGAAGGTCTGTCTGATTCATTCTCAATCAAAGACATAGCAAATTTCCTTTGGGACACTTTCCTTAGTGTCACAAAGAGCTACACCTTTGTCTATTATTAGAAGTATTTTGAACTCCACTATAACTCTAACATCTAACAGAGTGCCCAGCATATAATAAAAGCTAAAATATTTGTTGAGTTGTTAAGTTAATGAATCAATGAAATATACATGGTTCTTTATCTCCTGGGAAGAAAGTTGGCACCTAAAGGTATTTTGATACCTTACCACTAAGGAGATAAAAGTGGTGGCCACTGTACCAAGCACACTGAGAAATATTTGTAGGTGGTCAGGAAATTTAAAACACAAACAAAAACAACTATAGCTATAATTGTGCTGTGATCCAGACTGGAAGAAGAGTCATAAATATAGGATCACAGTGATGCTAGATTCCTCTGAGTCTTTTTACTGTGAAAAGGACAGTTCAGTAGATATTTTTAATGAGCATAAGCCTTGAACAACTTTGCATTTTCCCTATTTTGGTTTAAAAAATGATATTCACGTTTTAATTTTTTCTCTAAAATCCTCTTGGAAACTTAAAAAACTCACAAATGTTGTCAATCTAAACAAATATCTCTGATTGAAAATTTACTTCCTAAACACTCATTGAGGATTATGCATTTCAGGGTTTTTATAACTTAATCTGCATAACCTTGAAGAGTCTCTTCATCTTTTAGTTGATTAAAAATATTTTTCACAGCCTGTAAAGCAAGATATGACTTCATTCTATGGCTATGTGTATTTAATAAAGGAAATATGCTTTATGTGCTCCATTAAGTCGTTTGTGAAATTGCATTAGTGCCATGCCATTAGTACACCTCTTTCAGATACAGCTGTGGCCCTCTCTTGACAGGAAAATTAACAGTCTCATTAATCTACTCATAGATTTGTAATGACCTTCTAATATAAAGAAAAATATCTGTCTTATCAGGAATTGCTGAAGAAATCAAACATAATTTTCAATAGAATGCCAGAGAAATGAATGGGAGAAGATAATATCATACTTCTTGATGGATGATAATGGCATATTTTAGAGACATTATTAAATTATATTTATGAGGCTGAAAAACAAAATATAGCATGCCACAAAATAGATAATTATAAGAAGAATGATGTATAAAATATGGTGACATTTTTAATATTCTAAGAAAATTATTAGAACAGAAACCAAACATGTTTCTGTAGCATGAAAACTGTTAAATTACAAGCATACTGTTAAATGCTGACAGTATCCACACAGCAAGTGTTTCTTTTGTAAAAATCACCCATTACTCATTCTAATTTTTTGGCTATTGTATGAAAGCCCAGTATTGCAGCAAAGTAGTATCATCTTTATCTCTCTTGCCCAGTGCTTTTAATATGATTCATTTTGTAACCATTTGGAGGTAGATTTCAGTTGTTACTTCCCAATTCCTGTCTTTGGTTCTTCGTTGTCTGAACATTTACTGTTAGTGTATATTTTTCCATAATAAGAAATTATAGCAGAAACAACTTTTTCTGCTGTGTCATTGTCTCAAATCATCAAGTATCTTTATAGTATTTTCGCTTCCCTATACCACTCTCACCTCACAATTTGTGCTTTATTATGGACTGAATGGCATAAAAATTAACATCACCACCTTCTCTGTGTCCACTCCAGTCCAAAGTGCCTTCCTTTGAATTTTCACAACACTTAATGTCTATTCAGCTCATTTTATAAATGTCATTTGGTATTGTTAGTAATAATTTCTTAGGTATATCTCTTATCTTTTCAACTAGAGTATAATTTTTTTGTAGGTAATACGTAAGATGGTTGAAACTCGGGTCCAGCACCAGATAGGCTTGGGATCCATTCCTAGGTCTGCCAACTGACTAGCTATGTTACCTTGAATAAGTTGCCTTATCTCTCTACATTTTAGTTTCCTCAGGTGTAAAATGAGTATGACATTACTGCCTGCATTAGAAGATTATGGTACTCCCCGACAGTATTTAGCACTCTGCTGCATATGTCGATGAAACACCACAAAAATTGTGGATGGACAAACAAATTGTCTTACTTCAGTGTAGCCTCTGAAATATATTGATACAAAAGTCATATGACTGAAATTAATTTTATTTTTTAATTTTATAAAACTGAGTTTCAATCTCATCTGCTTAAAACTCTAGAGCCCACTAGAAGAAGTGTGCTAAGAATATAGGATCTGGAGTCACACTACCTATGCTTAAATCACACCTTTGTCTTTACTCTCTGTGAGACATTGGGTAATTTGCCTAAACTCTTTAAGCCCCAGTTTCTTATCTGTAAAATGGTTGGTGATAATAATAGTATCTTTATCATAATGTAATTGTAAGGATCAAATGAGTTAATGAATGTTAGTCATTTTGAGTATCATTTGGCACACAGCACTAAATACAATGTTAGCAATAATTGTTATGTATGTGCTATTCTTTCAAATGCTGGGTTCTCAATTTTTGATCCTTATAAATTTTTTTTTAACTGTTAGCATTTAGAGAAAAATTATTATGGGTAAGCTCATAGAAGGAGTGAAAATCAGACTGCTGTTCCCATCTGTAGATTCAGGAAACTCATGGAGTATCCAAAGCATTAAAAACTACCTCCTAAATTCTGTTTCTAGTTACTTACAGTTGGTAGCCCATACATTTTTCTGAGTTACACGTTATGTAGCACTTATATTGTTTGCTCTAGGGATATAAGAATTACCACTCCAAATTAGATTTATGATCCATTTATTCTCTAAGACTAAGTTCAAGTATTGCCTTTTATAAGAAACTCACCATACTAGCTAGCATCCTTCTTGAGATCCTACAGTATTTTATCATCTATAGCAAAAGCCAGCAAACTAGTATCTCTGGTCAAATATAACCTCAGGACTGTTTTTGTATGGTTTGAGAGTTAAGATTGGCTTTATATTTTTAAAGAGTTGTAAATTAAAATAAATAATATGTGAAAGAGACCATATGTGACCTGCAAAACCAAAAATACATGTATTTACTATGTGCTCCTTCACAGAAAAAAAGGTTGCTGAACTGTGAGCTGTTCATATGGCTAGACAGGATTTTAAGTTATATCTGTTTTACTTGAAAACTCATGTTTTTTGGGTTTTTTTTTTTCTTACTGTGGCTCACTGGTGTTTTGTTCTCCTAAACCATTTAAATTGTGTGCATGTGTGTGTAGGCCTAGATTACAAACTCCTTAAAGGCAAAGACCACTTGTCCTCCACAACATTTAGAGAACGCTTCCTGCATAGTGGATGTTTAAAAATATTTAGTAAATGCATGAATAAATTGATTTGGGACAATGTTCAATTTTGTTTTACAGGTCCACTGAGGGATATGTTATTAAACAACATAATCTTATATTCATAAATTAGGGTTGTACCTAACACTTCATAGCATTCCCCAAATCCCTAAATAAATCTTTCTAATTAGGCCTTTTTTTTTTTACTCTAGACTAAAGCAATGTTCAAAATGTTTTCCATAAGTTACATTCCCTAGCTCCTCCCTCCCTCTCTCTCCCTTAATTCTTTCCTTTCTTCCTTCCCTCCTTCACTTCCTGTTTTTTCATTAAGCAGATATTTAGCATATTGCTTAATATATGCAAGTTAAAGTGGTAGACAAAATAAACATGGCCTACATAAAATAGTAGTCTACATCCCTTTGTTCTTGTTTGTATTTACCTTAAATGGATCATTTTCAAAATTTAAAGCCTATCATTTAGCTCTCATTGACATCTAGATGTCAACTGGAATTAACCCTCCCCTTATGGTCCTGGTAAATTTGCCTTAAAAGGACAGTTGTCATGGGACTCTAATATATTAATCTGATATTTCTGCATATCCTGGGAATTTAAGTTTTTGCTAATTTTCTGTGGCACTGATTTATAGATTCTGCTGAATCTTCTTTTCCACTAGGCATCTTACTGCTGCTCCTTTATCAGTGCCCAGCCTTCAACCAATTACCAGATATTGTTCCTTCTCCTTCATACTAATCCAACTTCCACTCTCTGGCCATCGCACCCAGTAGCATGCATGCAATAAAAGTGAATGTAATAGACTTTAACTGGAGATGTAAATGCAGTGATATTTGACCTTCTAATAAACAAATAAACAAAATATAACTCTTACTCTCATAAGCCCCACAGTCTTTACAGAAAACACATATATTTATTCATAATAGATCTGCCACCATGACCCAAATACCTCCCACCAGGCCCTGCTTCCAACACTGTGGATTACATTTCAACATGAGAACATACCTAAACTACATCACATGACTCATGACAGGTTATTTCTATAAGCCTAGAAGAACATTCTAAAAAGTTATAGACCAAACTTTCATCAGCAGTGATTTCAAGCGAGCAGGATTGTTTATACAAGTAGTGTTATGGTTTGAATATGTTTTCCTCCCACCAAAACTCATGTTAAAGCTTGGTTCCCAATATAACGGTAATTAGGGGGTGGTGCCTTTAAGAACTGATTAGGTTGTTAAGATAGATTCTCTTTCACAGAAAACAGTGTTAGTTCTTGCGGGAATTGATTTATTTCCCCAGGGAGCAGATTGTTATAAAGCAAGATTGCCTCTTATGTTTGGTCTTTTTGGCATGCATGCTTCTACTTCTCCACCATATTGTAATTTAGCACAAGGCCCTCACTAGAAACTGAGCAGCTGCCAATGCCATCCTATTGGACTTTCCTGGCACCAGAATTGTGAGCCAAACAAATCTGTTTCCTTTATAAGTTACCCAGCCTGAAGCATTCTGCTATATTCACTGATATGATTTGTCTCTGTGTCCCTACCCAAATCTCATCTCAAATAGTAATTTCCACATGTGGAGGGAGGGACCGACCTGGTGGGAGGTGATTGGATTATGGGGGTGGTTTCCTCCATACTGCTGTCATGATAGTGAGGGAGTTTTTATGAGATGTGATAGTTTAAAAGTGGCAGTTTCCCCTGCATGCTCTCTCTAACCTACCACCATGTAAGATGTGCCTTGTTTCCCATTAGACTTCTGCCATGATTGTAATTTTCCTGAGGACTCCCCAGCCATACAGAACTGTGAGTCAATTAAACCTTTTTTCTTTATAATTACCCAGTCTCAAGCAGTTCTTTATAGCAGTGTGAAGATGGACTAATACAGCGACATTAAAGAGACTAAGATAGCAGAGAGAAAACACTTTCACTTTTTATCTTTATACATTTCTGTATTTAAATATGAATAGTGGACACATTTTATAATTAAAACATAAATAAAAGTCAACCAAAGGGTCATCTGGTTGACATAAACTGATTGTAAAGGCACAATCATTTTATTGAATTTATTAGATTTTTTGGTTGTGGTTATACTTGTACACAACAAGGCACTTTTTGCAGTTTAGGAGTGGTTCTAATATATATTAAAGAAATTTTTCTAATTTGGGTCATTGCTGTTTAAGTACTTTCAGAAAGTCTCATTCTTCATGGTACATGAATGTTAATGTTACCAATAGGTGAAAAAATTGTGAATAAATAGAAATATTCATTTTCAAGTAGTATATCCTTTGGACCAATTTGTCATTTCCACTCATTTCTTTTTTTTTCTTTTTTCTTTTTTTTTTTTTTTTTTTTTTTTGATGCAGTACCACACTCTGCTGCCCAGGCTGGAGTGCAGTGGTGTCATCATGAGTCACTGCAGCCTTGACCTTCCCAGGCCCAGGTGATCCTCCCACCTCAGGCTCCTGAGTAGCAGGACTACAGGCATGAGCCACCATGCCCGGCTAATATTTTTTTTGTTATTGTTGGTCTTTTGTAGAGATGAGGTCTCAGCATGTTGCACAGGCTGGTCATGAAGCCCTGGACTCAAGCAATCCTCCCACATCAGCCTCCCAAAATTCTGGGAGAACAGGTGTGAGCCACTGCACACACCCTATTTTCAACCATTTTTTTTTTCTTTACCAATTCACCTGAAAGTACTTGGTAGGGGCTTTTCAGGATTCACTGACAAGGAGTATGGGCATATATCCTGATTTGATGAAGTGCTATCTTTTGAGATGCTAAAATGTAGAATGGAATGGGTATGATTTTGTATGTTGAATGATGGTATATGGATAAAAATAAGAACACGAATTTAAAATGAATGGAATGGTGATTGCTTTAATAGAAAAGGATTAGAACCAGTATAAACAGCCATAAATAAGTATTTGAATAAATGAATTCACTATGATACATCCATGTTATATAACCATAACAATGAGGTGAGTCGCTGGGTGTGGTAGCTCACGCCTGTAATCACAGCACTTTGGAAGGCTGAGGCAGGGGGATCATTTAAGGTCAGGAGTTTGAGACCAGCCTAGCCAACATAGTGAAACCCCATCTCTGCTAAAATACAAAAATTATCTGGGCGTGGTAGTAATTGCCTGTAATCCCAACTACTCGGGGAGGCTGAGGCAGCAGAAACTCCTGAACCCAGAAGGTGGAGGTTGCAGTGACCCGAGATCATACTACTGCATTCCAGCCTGGGCAACAGAGCAAGACTCTCTCAAAAAGAAAAAAAAAAAAAGAGGTGAGTCTATATGTATTGTCAAAGAAAGGTTTTCAAAATACATGAGAGATTTAAAAAAATGCAAAAGAGGACATGTAGTATGATGGCATTTTCATAAGCATAATAGATTGATAGATAGGCTTCTCTGCCTGTAGAATATATTTGAAAAGATATACAAACGTCTAAGGAAAGACCTTGGATGGGCCAGGGTTGAAAGAGGGTGGGTACAAAAGACAAAAACTTTACTTCTTATCTTATTCTCTTATCTACCATTTAAATTATTTACACAATGTATAGATTGCTTAGTTAGTAATGAAAGGGGAAAAGATATCCCAGGCAGACAAAATAGCATGTGTAAAGGTTTATTATCAACCTCACAGCCTATTTTTCTTTTTCTTTTCTCTCATCTCATTACCACTTATAAGGTCTTCTCCTTTGCTTTCTTTGCCAATCTCCTCATTGACAGCTTGTCAAAACCTCCTCAGTTTCAGCCCCATGTGAATTGTCTATCAGTGCAGTCCCTTTAAAAATGTGCCAGTTAATTGTGAGTAAACAGAAAAATTGGGGGTGGAGACACCTTCCCAGTTATTTAATAAATGATACAAAAATGGATCTACACACCACTCTAGGTATAAGGCCAACTACTTACTAAGCTGAAGTAAAAAATATTTGGAATGGAAGTAATTATTTGAACACAATATTGAAGATTAATTTTTGCTCACCCAGGCAACAATATCAGAAAGGAAATCTTTAACCTTTGTTGAACTGGCAAACAATGTATCTACAGAAGAACAGACCACCCACTGCCCTCTTAATGCCCTTTCCCTAAATGCTAAAGTTGTTCAATGAAATAGTGTTACAGAGAAAAGATGCACTGGCTTAGAGGCAGACACATCTAGATTTGAATCCATATATATGGTCAGCTGTGTGATGCTGAGCAAGCTAACTTCTCTGAGCTTCATTTTCTTCATCTATAAAAGGGAGAGAGTAATACCTAACTAACAGGTTTCTATGTGGATTAGAAATGGTGTATATCAAGTGACTATCACAGAACCTGGAACATATCAGGTGTTTTGCTCAATGGTGGTCATTATTATTAACCATAATTTCAAATGAAGACCATTCAGGTATTTAGCTCAGTTGAGTAAGTAGGAGGACATCTTGTGCAAATAAGAGGAAAGTCTTGTCTCAGAATTTATTGAGCCTTTTTAATGCATCATTGTGTTTAATAATCACAACAATCCTTTATGAGGTAGGTATAATTATCATCTGCTGAGATTTTTTATGATAAGAAAAGAGATATTCAGAGAGGTTAATTTTTATCTCTACAGCTGCTAAAACAAGTCACAGTCATGCCATTTTCCCTACTCTGTAACTTCAACTCATTCACCAAATTTCATATCACCTATTCAAAATTACAGATTTGGGAGAGAAGAGCCAAGATGGCCAACTAGATGCAGCCTGGACAAACATCTCCCAATGAGAAACCAGGCTATCAGGAAGACTGGAACACTATGAACAGATCTTCAGAGAGAAGGCACTGAGAGTGGATGGAGAGAGGATACAGAACCTAGGCTGAGTGGGAAGGAAACTGGGAACACTGCACAGGGCTTCGAGCACTGGGACTCATTCCTGGCATCCTTGGAGACGGGTGAGTTAAACAGGCGAGGAGTGGCATGCTGTTGCCATAGACCTCTGAAATCCTAGCTTCAGGACACCCCCACGACCTTCATGAGCACTAGATCTGGAAGGGAGAGATGTATGGAAAGGAGGCAGGGACAGGACTCCAGCCTGTGAGGAGCCCAGCAGGTTTGGAGTGGGAACAACTGCAGTGAAGCATAGCCCTGGATACCCATCTCCTAAGACTCACCATGCTCCTCTAAGTGACCTTGGCATTTGGTGACTGCCACATCTGGATAGAAGATGGCAGTCTTGCTTGTGGGAAAGTGCCAGTTTTTCTGAGCACCCCCAATCTGCTGGCTGAGACACCGATGCCCAACCAGGGTGCTTCCCAAGGGTATTCATCATAGTACTTTCACAGGCAGATTGTGCCTGACTACCAGAGAGCTCCAGCAGACTGGAACCTGCTAAGGTACAACCACCTACTTAGAGCCTCCCCCAACCACAGGCTCCTCCTGCCACTCGGCTGGCATGCATTTGCCCATGGACACCCCCCACAACTTTGCCGGTACACACACTGTGGCAGACCTCATCTCCTTTTCCCTGTTGGTGCAAACGAGTATGCTCAGAAATCACCACCCAGCCCTTGCAAGCTGGTACCCTGGCCCTACCGATGTGCAGTCACCCCTCTGTTCAGCCACTGCTAGCACAAGTGCATGCACAGACACCAGTACCCTGCTTCTACTGTGCCCCACCCCTGCCAATGCACAAGAACCCTGCTGCACAGTGGCTCCTGATGGCATGCACACACAGGCAAGGATCCTGCTGCCACTGCCCTGACTAAGCACCATGGCTGGCACCCTTCATTGGAGTGCTATTGCCAGGGGACTGACTGGGAACATCTCAGCCACCCTAGTGCAGCAGGTTTCGAACCTCAAAAGACCAGAAAACAATGCCAAGGGCGAAGTACCAGCCCTCCCCTAAACGTTATATAATGCAGTCCAAGAATGATGAACTAAGCCTTGGTCCCCTGAAATCTTTCAGTAGTGAAGATGACAAACTGAACTCACCTTTTACCCCAAACAAACCCTCAAAAGTATCAAAGAATATAAAAGCAAAATGAAAGAAAAAAAAATCCAAAGGACAGCAACTTTGAATGCTAAAGGACCATCAACCCACACAAAGAGGGGGAAAAAAAAAAAAAAAAAACAGTGCAAGGACACTGGCAACACAAAAAGCCAGGGTGCTTTCTTACCTCCAAATGATTGCACTAGTTTCCTAGCATAGGTTCTTAACCAAGCTGAAATGTTTGAAATGACAGACATAGGCTTTAGAATCTGGATAGGAATGAAGATCGTCAAGATTCAGGAGAAGGTTGAAACCCAATCCAAGGAATCTAAGGAATCCAGTAAAATGATACAAAAGATGAAAGACGACATAGCCATTTAAAAAAGAACCAAACTGAGCTGATGGAGCTGAAAAATTCACTACAAAAATTTTATACTACAATTGCAAGTGTTAATCAGCAGAACAGACCAAGCTGAGGAAAGAATCTCAGAGCTTGAAGACAGATAATTTAAATAACTCAAACAAAACTAAAGAAAAAAGTACAAAAAATAAACAAAACCTCTGAGACCTATGGGATTATGTACCTGTAGCTCATTGGCATCCCTGAAGGAGAGGGAGAGAAAGCAAGCAACAAAGAAAACACATTTGAGAATATTGCCAACAATTTTTTTTCAACCTTGCTAGACAGGCTAACATTCAAACTCAGAAAATGCAAATAACCACTGTGAAATACTGTATAAGATGACCATCTCCAATACACATAATCATCACATTCTCAAAGGTCAACAAGAAGGGAAAAAATATGAAAGACAGCTAGGGAGAAGGAGTAGGTCACCTGCAAAGGGGAACTCATCAGTCTAACAGCTGACCTTTCAGAAGAAACCCTACAAGGCAGAAGAGATTTGGGGCATATAGTCAGTATTCTCAAGGAAAAGAAATTCCAATCAAGAATGTCATATCTAGCCAAACTAAGCTTCACAAGTGAAGGAGAAGTAAGATCTTTTTCAGACAAGCAAATGCTAAGGGAATTTGTTACCACCAGTCCTACCTTACAAGAAGTCCTTAAAAAAGTACTGACTATGGAAAGGAAAGATTATTACTGGCCACCACAAAACCATACTTAAGTACAAAGACCATTGACACTATAAAGCAACTACATAATTAAGCCTACATAATAAACAGTCAACATTACAATGACAGGAACAAATCTGCATATATCAATATTAACCTAGAATGTAAATGGGATAAATGCCACACTTAAAAGGCACAGAGGGGCAAGATGTATAAAGAAACAAGAACCAAAGCTATGCTGTCTTCAAGAGAACCATCTCACATGCAGTGACAGCCAAAAGTTCAAAGTAAAGGGATGGAGAAATACCTAACAAGCAAATGGAAAAGAAATAAACAAAAAAACAGGGTTTGATATTCTAACTTCAGACAAAACATACTTTAAACCAACAATGATTTAAAAAGAGAAAGAGTGGCATTACATAATGGTAAACGTTCAATTCAACAAGAAGATTTAACTATTTTAAATATATATGCACCCAACACAATAGTACCCAAATTCAAAATACAAGTTCTTAGAGACACTTATGAAACACTTAGCCACACAATAACAGTGAGAGAATTCAACACCCCACTGATAACAATAGACAAATCATTGAGGCACAAAACTAACAAAGATATTTGTGACCTGAACTTGACATTGGACCAAATGGACCTAACAGAGCTCTACAGAATTCTCCGCCCAAAAACAAAAGAATATACATTCTTCTCATCTGCATCTAGCACAAACTCTACAATCAACCACACAATCAGCCATAAAACAATTCTCACACACACTTCAGGCAAATATCCTTGATAAACATAGATGCAAAAATCCTCAACAAAATACTAGCAAAGTAAATCCAGAGCCAGAAGCACACTAAAAAGCTAATCTATCGCGAATAAATAGGCTTTATCCCTGGGATACAAGGTTGGTTCAACATACACAAATGAATAAGTTATTCATCACATAAACAGAACTGAAAACAAAAAGAACATGATCCTCTCAATAGATGCAGAAAAAGCTCTTGGTAAAATCCAACATCCATTCATGTTGAAAACCCTCAACAAAATAGGCATTGAAGAAACTTATTTCAAAATAATGAGAGCCATCTAGGACAAACCCACAGCCAATGTCATAATGAATGGTCAAAAGATGAAAGCATCCATCTTGCGAACCAGAACAAAACCAAGATGTCTGCCCTCATGACTGTTATTCAATAGAGTACTGGAAGTCCTAACCAGGGCAATCAGGGAAGAGAAAGAAAGAAAAGACATCCAAATAGGAAGGGAGGAAGTCAAACTATCTCTGCAGAAAATGTGATTCTATACCTAGAAAACATCATGGTCTTTGCCCCAAAGC
The DNA here is from genome assembly GCF_009828535.3 of Hylobates moloch. Lineage (NCBI taxonomy): Eukaryota > Metazoa > Chordata > Mammalia > Primates > Hylobatidae > Hylobates > Hylobates moloch. Next base: position 102,736,266 of record NW_026652282.1, on the reverse strand, counting down.
TCACAGATATGATTCTAAAAAACAAAAACTTCAGTAAAGTTTCAGGATACAAAATCAATGTATAACAATCAGTACCACTTCTATATATCAAGAACATTCAAGCCGAAAGCCAAATGAAGAATGCAATCTTGTTACCTTAGCCAGATAAAATAAAATACCTAGAAGTACAGCTAACAAGAGAGGTGAAATATCTCTAGAATGAGAATTATAAAACACAGCTGAAAGAAATCAGAGATGACACAAATGGAAAAACATTCCATGCTCATGGATAGGAAGAATAAATATTGCTAAAATGTCTGTACTGCCCAAAACAATCAACAGGTTCAATGCCATTTCAATGAAATCACCAATGACATTTTTCACAGAATTAGTGAAAAGTATCATAAAATTCATACAGAACCAAAAATCAGCCTGGACAGACATAGAAATCCTAAGCAAAAATAATAAAGCTGGAGGCATCACCTTACCTGACTTCAAACTATACTACAAGGCCACATTAACCAAAACAGCATGGTACTGGTACAAAAACAGACACATAGACCAATGGAACAGGATAGACAACCCAGAAATAAATCTGTACTCCTATACCCATCTGATCTTCAACAAAGTTGACATAAACAAGCAATGGATAAAGAATTTCCTATTCAATAAATGGTGCTGGGATAACTGGCTAGCCACATTCAGAAGACTGAAATTGAACCCCTTTCTTACATCATATACAAAAATAAACTCATGATGGATTAATAAATTAAATGTAAGAACTAAAACTATAAATGCTCTAGAAGAAAACCTAGGAAGTATCATTCTGGACTTAGGCCCTGGCAAAGATGTCATGATGAAGGCTCCAAGAGCAACTGTAATAAAAGCAAATATTGACTAATGGGACCTAATTAAAGATCTTTTGCACAGCAAAAGAAATTACAAACAGATTAAACAAAAACCTACCCAATGGGAGAAAATATTTGCAAACTACACATCTGACAAAGGCCTAATATCCAGTATTTATAAGGAACTTTAAAAAAGCAACAAGCAAAAAACCAAACAAGCCCATTTAAAAATGTGCAAAAGAAATGAATAGATACTTCTCAAAAGAAGACATACACGTGGCCAACAAGCATATGAAAAAGTGCTCATCATCATTAATCATCAGAGAAATGCAAATCAAAACCACAGTGAAATACTGTCTCGCATCAGTCAGAATGGCAACTATTAAAAAGTCAAAAAATAACAGATGCTGGCAAGGTTGCAGACGCATATACACTGCTAATGGGAATGCTTATATACTGCTGATGGGAATGTAAATCAGTTCAGCCACTGTGGGAAGCAACATGGCAATTTCTCAAAGAACTTAAAACAGAATTGCCATTTGACCCAGCAATCCCTCCATTTGGTATATACACAAAGAAATATAAATTATTCTACATTAAAGACACATGCATACATATATTTATTGCAGCACTATTCACAATAGCAAAGACATAGAATCAACATAAATGCCCATCAGTGGTAGACCGAATAAAGAAAATGTGGTATATATACAACAGGAATTACTACACAGACATAAAAAAGAATGAGATCATGTCCTTTGCAGCAACATGGGTGAAGCTTTAGGCCATTATCCTAAGCAAACTATCCTAAGCAAACTAATTTCTGTTCCAAGGAACAGAAAACCAAATACCAAATATTCTCACTTATAAATGGAAGCTAAACATCGAGTACACATGGACATAAAGAAGGGAATAACAGATACTGGTGTGTGCTTGAGGATGGGGGATGGGAGGAATGGATCGATTGGGTACTATGCTTATTACCTGGGTGACAGAATAATCTGTACACCAAACTCCCATGAAATGCAATTTACCTAGATAACAAACCTGCACATGTACCCTTGAAACTAAAAGTTAAAAAAAAAAAAAGAAACTGTCTCTTGACCAATCTATCTGTGTGAATAACCATTGGCACTAGAACCTCATGTAGCTCCATTATAGAATTACACTGTAATGCAGAATGCTTTGTAGAAAGGCTTTTCGGTATGTCAACTTCTGAATATTTTCAACATCACCTAAGTTGATCCTATATAATGCTAAATTCTTTTTTGTGCTAAGTGAAGTGGCCCTCTCTACCAGAGAAAAATAAATTCAACAGCTTTAGAAAGAAATGAGAGTGAAAAAGTGAGTCACACCAAATAATAGCTTCTTTCCAAACAATTGAAGCTCCTGCATACTTTCCTGAGCAAATATTTGCAAATGATTGACAATTAAATGTTGCCTCCTTTCTTTAGTGGTGGATATTCAATAGAAAACAACCTGTCAAGATGACAAATGAATCTAACATAAGCTAAAACAAAGTGAAACCAATAAACCAATGAGTTTCCAATTCTTCTCATGTGACCATCACACTGTATGTGGAATGAGCTGAAGTTTAATCAGATTTTTTTATAGACTTGTCACAGAAAAGAACCTCCCACTTTCAGAGCCATTGGAATGACCTAATTCCAGAGACCAGATGATTTCAACAATACTTGCTACTTATAACTGTATGCAGGAAATATATCTTGCTTTGCAACTAGGTCCTTGTGATGGTTAACAGTGAGTGTCAACTTGATCGGATTGAAGGATGCAAAGTATTGTTCCTGGGTGTGTCTGTGAGAGTGTTGCCAAAGGAGCCTAACATTTGAGTCAGTGGACCGGGAGAGGCAAACTCACCCTCAATCCAGGTGGCACCATCTAATCAGCTGCCAGCATGGCTGGGACATAATCAAGCAGAGGAACATACAAGGGTGGAAGGACTAGATAGGCTAAGTCTTCCAGCCTTCATCTTTCTGTCATGCAGGATGCTTTCCTGCCCTCCAACATTGGACTCTAACTTCTTCAGCTTTTGGACTCTTAGACTTACACCAGTGGTTTGCCAGGGGCTGTGGGACCTTCAGCCACCGACCGTAGGCTGCACTGTCGACTTACCTATTTTTGAGGTTTTGGGACTCAGCCTGGCTTCCTTGCTCCTCAGCTTGCAGACAGCCTATTGTGGGACTTCACTTTGTGATTGTGTGAGTCAATACTCCTTAATAAATTCCCCTTTATATATACATCTATCCTATTAGTTTTATCCCTGTAGAGAACCCTGACTCATACAGTCCTCATTGTTCTCAATGTTGTTTCTGCTCTAGCTTAGCCATCTAGTTAGCCATTGCTAACTATCCTTTGCTGTTTGACCTTTATTCTCAGGGTGTTTAAGTCCATCAACCTATTAGCCTAGCTTTTTTTATTACTCTACCAAGAAGACTTTTGATTTATTAGATTTTTCTAAAAGAAAAGGAAAAAAGTGAAGGAACTCCATGAGTGCTACTATGCTGTGTTCTTCACTTGGTCTAAACACTCATACCCTTCTGCACTTCAGGCAGTTAAGGGCCACTAGTCATTCAGATTTCAGTTTAATCATCATTTTCTCAAGGAAACCTTCTCTGACGCTTTGAAACAGATGAAGTTCCCTTACTATAAGCTCTAATTGTTCCCTCTACTTTTCCTTCACATGTTGTTATGTCCTTCCTTCACATTATGTTACTACATTAGGTTGACCCATATGACACTGTTGTTTACATAGATCAGAACTATCAAGTATTGGCAGTTTCATATGATTAATCCTAAAATACTTATTTGTTGAGTTAATAAATTAATTCCTATGTCTCTCACTATACCATGAAGTCTGTGAGATCAGAGAACAATCTTTTACTTTTATATCCCTATTTGTCTATCACATAGCAGTTTCTCCATAAACATTCGTTGAGTGAGTTAATGAATGAATAGCCTCTGAATTCCAGTTTCAAGGATCACATATAAACTCTTAAAACAAGTATTCAAGATACTCTAGACTAGAACAATAATACTGTGTGTGGAAGGGAGAGCATGCTTTATTATGAGGAGATGTCTTTTTTATTTTACAAAGAATATAGCTTGTTCACAATAATTTACTTTATGTTTCCTAGGATCCTAGACACCTCTTCACCCCCCACACATACTCCCAAGTCAGAATTACTATTGTAGGTTTATGTTATTGATGGATGTCTATCATATCACTCAAGAATTTTGGGCCAAAACAAATAATGAGATTGAACACAATTGCTCTGGCTTATGACTCCTACTTCCTGGTGAACCTTATCTCCCACTGTGTTCTTAGGTGAAATTTTTACTCAATCAAATTGGTCTGCTTGTTGTTCTCCACATAAATTTTGGGCTTCTTTCCATCTGCAACTTCATTAATGCCCCTGTCTTCTACTTGTTGATATTCTACCCATCTTTCAAATCTCAGCTCATATCCCTTCCTGTTTCTGAATCCTTTCATGGCCAGTCAAGGTAAAGTTTCTCCTTTAAACTCCTACAACACTTACTATGTGTCTCATACAATGGTTTTGTCATTTAGTTACTGACTAGTTTGACAATAATTTAATCATGGGAGGATCTGTTGTTCTTTTGCCCATTCTTATCCCTCATTACCAATAATTTGGGGGAGAGGAGGTGTGGGAGAAAGCCTGCCTATTTTGAAGAAGATATATCAATATTTTTATAGTTGAAGAATTTAAAATACACTCGCTTTAATATACAATGGATAGAAAGTTTATGCATTTTTTTAATATTTGGCAAAAGGAAGCATTCATTTTTAAGAGTTGAGAAACACTTCCAAAGAGAAAATAACAAGCCACTGTAGGCATTATGTGGTTACAAGGTAGACAAGTGCCCTGATCTGGAGGGCGGAGGAGAGGGTAGACGTAGCCTCTATCCTCTTCTACCCACAGAATGTAGGGACATTACAAAAATATAAGGTAAAATTTTTTAGTGACACACATGGTTACTATAAAAACTCTTTTCATTTCTTTCCTTTCTGTTTTGTTTCTAAGAGTAGCAATTTGGACCATTAGACTTGGAGATAAGCAGTTTAGGACTGAGGTAACTTTTGCTTAGTAAATACCTTAGGTTTTGATTCACACTCCAAGGTAAGAAAATTTGAGTGATTTTAAGTTTTTCTCTAAGTGATCCAGCCTAGATTCTCCAAATAGAGGAGGAGATAAGAGGAAGGGCAGATGCTTTGTTCATCCAAAGACAGTCATTTGGCTGGAGCCATTTCTAAGATGCTCTTTCTAGCTACGATTTTATGAAAGACAAATTGATGCCTATTAGTAAATGCTAGAGAACCACAAAGATATCTTGTATCTCCTCGAAAATTTTAAGTTCTTTTTAAATAATGGTCACACTTGTACTTTTATTGTGCACAACTCAGGGTATTACACATAGTAAGTTCTCAACAAATATTTTATTGAATAACATAACTTTGGAACTGACAGTTAATCTAGAAAACATTTAGTTTAATGTCTTCATCTTGTAGTTCATGTATGCAACACATATTTATAATGTAACTACTCTGGGCTGGGTAGTCTGTCCACAGAAGTCTTAGAGACAAATAAGACAGTTCCTGTGTTTGAGGGCAATTACAGAATGAGAAAACAAGCTAAAAGAGGTAACTTCACTTGTCTAAAATCATGAGGCCTACAGGTAGACTTGGTCATGCATAGTTTAGTACATGAAAAAATAATAATACCTCAGTTGAGTCCATGGTGATCAATCCTACCTCATTCTGGATCCTGGTACCTGATGCTTCCCTAAGTCTGGAAAATTATTTCTTGTTCTTATCCTAACCCTAGAAGATGAACTGCAATATTTAAGACCTGGCACTTCATTAGTCCTCACTGTGTGTAAATTAAGAATTTATTCTTACAGTAAGCTTTCTCTTTTTTCTCTATATGTTACTTTCTTTTATTTGGTTGCATAAAGATTTGTAGATCTTAGCCATTAGCTTACCTTTTCCCTCTACTTTCTTTCTTTCTAATCGGGTTTCTTTTTATCTGACCCTTTGTCCCATTTTAAGATACACTCCTTCTATAGAGTCCTCTCTTTTTTATTTTCTCAAGAATATTTTTATTTATAGCAAACACTTTTCAAGTTAATTGTGAGAATTCTAAAGATACAGAATATATAAAGAGACAATAAGAATCATACGTAACATTATATATCCAGAAATAGCTACCCAACTTTTTAATATAGTCAGCCCTCTGTATTCATAAGCTCTGCATCTGTGGATTCAACCAACCACAGGTCAAAAACATTTTTTAAAAACTACAATAAAAATAACAATTTAAAATAATATAAATAAAACCAATAGAGTATAGCAATTATGTGCTTGGCATTTACATTGTGATAGATATAGGTAATCTATAAATTATTTAAAGTATAAATCAATCAAGGATGAATGTAGGCTGTATACAGATACTATGCCATTTTATAAAAACGACTTGTGCATCTGCAGATTTTAATACTTTGTTGGGGGTCCTGGAACCAATCTCCCATGGATACCAAGGGACAATTATATATTAATCTTCATACATATATAGAGAGAGTTTTTGAAGTGGAGTAATAATGATGTAATTCTATAATCTTTGACTCTGCAATCTGCTTTTGCCCTCAATAATATATTAGGAATACTATTCACATCAATAATTATTCTTCTACATTAATTTTAATGGTTGCATAATATTCTACTGTATAGATGTTTTTCTATCATGTGACTGCTATATGCAAGTTATGGTGCTTTAAAATACATGATGGCATAAAAAGAGTTCTAATGAAGGATTTAGGCATAAACAGCTGACTGCAGAGATCCATTTAGGAAAAAAATAATATTTTGAGAACATAACCTAATAAGCATTTTGGGAGTGAACAATTAATCTCTGAGAATGTGGGTTTGGAGAAAACTTCTAGAAGCACATATACTCAGATATTTATTGCACATCACGTTGGGCCATGTTTCTGCATATTACCTGTAACCAAAATTTTTAAACAGTTACATACACAAATAACTATATAAACACTTATGTGCATTATGTACCAGATACTATAGTTTTGTAGTGCATTTAATCCCCCAAATCAGTTTATGTGTTATGTGCTTTTATTTCCATTTCACTAGTGACAATATTGAGGTTCAGATGAGTTAAGATATTTGCTCCATATTATAGAGCCTTTAAGCGTCTGAGCCAGATGTGATTCAGGTATGGCTTTTTCCAATATGCCACATTGCTTAAACTACAAAAGTACTATACAGAGAGGTATATCTGACACCCAAGCAACATCTGTAAAGCTTCAGAGCACAGAAATTTAAACCATCAAAAGTCACCTTAGGAAGCCATAAACTAACCTTCTTTTACCACATTAGTCCAAAACTAAAAGCCCTCTCCTGGTGTATGATCAGAGACTTACAGGTGATATGGACAGGACACAGGGAAATACCAGGTAAAAAAGGGTGGTTTCCTGCAAAGGCCCCACCCTCAAGCCTGGAGACCCATGGCCTTAAGTGGGAACAGGCATTTCTGGTTTTTTGCCCAGAAAGTTGCCTTTTGGCCCACCGTGGTCCCCTATCCTGTACCCATATAAACCCCAAACCCCAGCCACTCCATCTCCCTTCCAGCTCTGCATCCATCCAGCTGACAGCCACCTCCACCACTCAATAAAACCCCACATTTATCCTTCAAGCCTGTGTGTGACCTGATTCTTCTGGGAAGAGCTTGGGATACAGAAAGCTGTCACACTGGCCCTCTGCCCTTGCAAAACAGCAGAGAGTCCACTGAGCTGGTTAACACTTAAGCCATCTGCAGATGACAAGGCTAAAAGAGGATAGTAACACTGGGGCTGCAGCCACCCACCCTTAGACACTGCCATGGGGCCTGAGCCTAAAGCACTCACCCCAGCTCCTGCACCTGCCTGTCTTCATGCTCCCCCTCCTGTCAGGGATTTGAGCATCAGTGGGGACCAAACACACCAGCCACACCCCTGTCATACATCCTGCAAGTGGGATCGGGGAACTCTCCTGTTTCAAAGGTACTATCAAATAATGAAATTACTTAGAATATATATATATATACATATATATGATACATCTGAATCCTCTGCCTGTTGAGAATAATATTTGCACCACTGGAAAAAAATAATATTTTTCTTAGTAGCAGAAAACCATTTTTAGCAAGAGACCTGCTTATTGGATGAAGGAACAGGGGCAGGGTGGGGAGTGAGGTGGGTATAGGAATGGAAGGTCCAGATAAACAACACAAGATGAAAGGGCAAGACCCCACAAGGGTCACACTTGAAGTATTATTGAATGTTTGCTGAGATGCTTTCTAAGAGGGTCGGATTAGGTAAACTAGGGGGTCTTTGCTTTGCTAACTGGGAAGGCAAGTTTGGAAAGAGTTGAGTCACTCAGGCAATGGGAAAAATTAAAAAAAAATCTGTGTCAGGGAAATAGGCAAAAGAGGGAAGCGAGGTAGGGAATTGCCAAGTAAGAACATTTAAAAAGAGAACAGAAATATTTCAAAAGTAACTTTGGATTAAATTTGCTGTGTAGTGAAAAATAATATTTTCTTCATCTAATGATGGAACATCAGCAGCAATATTTAATAATAACAATAACAACAGATGCTAAGATTTATTGATCGCTTACTTTATGTCCATCGCTTAACATGCATTATGTCACCTGATCTTTATTTTAACCCTACAAGATAAGCACTTTTATTATCCCCACTTGACTGCGAGAAAACTGAGACTTAAGAGGTTAAAGGACTTTTTCCAAAGTCACAGCTAAGAAATAGCTGAGTCAGGAGGCATACTCTAATCAGCGTGCTTCCACAGTCTATGCTACCAAGGGTAAACATCCAAGTATGGGAGCAAGAAGAGACAAGAGAAAATAAATCATTTCTATCTTTTCTTCTTTCCCCATAGTCTCTAATTCTGTTCAAGAAAATCTTTCATTACAGTATTAGAGATCAATTTGTCTTGCATTCAACAAAAGCAAGCAATCCCATTTCTGAAGTTTGCTTGGTGGCCCCTTCTTAGTCCTCAATCTTGTAAAAACTCCACAAGTGAAGCAAGATCCTTTGAAGAAAAAACCATAAATAAAACTGAATGGAGATTCAAAATATGCTTGCACTAGTTATACACAGAATTCATTAGCATATTTGCTTTCCCTCTGTACAAACAACTAGCCATTGAGTTCATGTTGCTTCTCCAACAGTGATTTGGAAAACACTAACTCTGAAAAGGACAAGAAACAAACTTCAGCCCTTTAGAGTTAATTAGCATTTGCAGTTGGCTAAAAGAAAGGGATCACTGTAGATGTTACCAGAAGAAATGAACACAGTTTAACTGAAGATGATATTGAAAATAATCATGAAAATTAATTTATTTGGATAAGTCATTCAACCTTGCAAATTCTGAACTGTAAATTGAATTCTAATCTCTGAATTAAGGGTTTGTAGATGCTTTGAAAACAGCTTTTTTCAAAGCTTATATAATTGGTGAGATTAGACATAGACTGATAGAAGAGCACTTAAATAGTGTAAAAAATAAATGTGTGCATTGAATTTCCCTTGAATTTTCTTTATTAGTCTCAAAGTGGAAAAAAAACTATTAAGATATTTTATCCCTCCAAGGGTATAGCCAAAATTTATACCCAGGAACTTATTGAGAACTCATGAAAAGTATCTAGACAGATAAATACATCACAGTGAAAGAGTTTATAAGTAAATAATCAGGATCACATATTTTTTAAGGACTGAAGAGTTACATAGGGCTATTCTAGTCTAATCCCAACATTTTAGAGTTGAGGAAACAGTTGATCAGAGATTAAGTTGATTCTCTTAGTCCATTTGCACTGTTGTAACAAAATACCATGGACCAGGTAGTTTAGAAACAACAGCAATTGATTTCTCGCAGTTCTGGAGGCTGGGAAGTTTAAGATCAAGGTGTCAGCAGATTCAGTGTCTAGTGAGGACCTGTCTCCGGATTCATCGATGGCATCTTCTCTCTGTGTCTTCACATGGTGGAAAAGGCAAAGCACCTCTCCAGGGTCTGTTTTGTAAGGGCACTAATCTAATCCATTGGAGATCTGCCCTCATGATCTAATCACCTCTTTTGGTCCCACCTCCTAACATCATCACATGGTGATTAGGTTTCAACACATATATTTTGGGGGGAAACAAACAATCAGATCCTAGCATTCTGCAAAGATCATAGAGCTAGATAATGGTGGTGATATATGAGACGGTAAGTGGGAAAGTGGCAGGAGATGTATATGAAAAATCTGGCAAAAGTGAGGGACTGGAAACAGTATTTGAAAATCAGAAAAAGCTAGGTCATATAGGGCTTAGCAGAACTGGTTTAAAATGTAGATTTTAACTTTAAAACTTTGGGAAATGAATGCTTTTAATCAGGGAAACAACATGATTAGACTTATATTTTAGAAATCCTGCCCTAGAGGAAGTTGGAAAACATATTGCAAAGGAACAAGCTCAAAGAAAAAAGATTAGTTAAAATGCTATAACATTTTTTAGGCCAAACACACACCCACACACACACACACAAAAGCAAAAGCAACCCATGAGGTAGGAACCAGGGACTGAAGAATAGAATGACAACAGTGGATATAGAGATATAGAAGATGGGATAGAGCCATCTTATTAATGATGTAGCTATACTCAACAGCAGTTTATGACCAAATTAGATGGGGCAGGTGGGAGATATCAAAGAGCAAGCATAATATGTGGCATGAAATGGTTAAGCACATGGACACTGGGCCAGACAGCCTGGGTTCAGATTTTGGGATTTTCTATTAACTGACTACGTGACATTGGTCACGGTGCTCAAACCCTTTATGCTTCAGATTTTTTACCTGTGAAATATGCATAATTAGAGTACCTACTTCATAGGCTGTTGTGAGGATTAATGGACTGAATTTTATAAAACACTAAAATTAGTGTTGTGTACATAGTAAACACTATATAAGTTGTTCAATAAAATTTTGAAAACACCCTCAGATTTCTGTCTTAAGGGACTATCAGAGTAACTGCCATTTTTTTTTAATTCTCCTTTTGCCAGAAATCTTTTTTTTTTTTTTTTTTTTGAGACGGAGTCTTGATCTTCCCAGGCTGGAATGCAGTGGCGTGACCTTGGTCACTGCAACCTCCACCTCCCAGGTTCAAGCAATTCTCCTGCCTCAGCCTCCCGAGTAGCTGGGATTACATAACTGCCATTTTTTAAGTTAAAATTTCTTCTTAAGGAGAGTAATATGGAAAATATGAGTAAATAGCATAATTCTCATAGATACGTTAATTTTATCTGCCAGCATTCTTTCCTTGGAGTGGACATATCACTCACAGTATAAATGGTTCTAGTGAGACTGTTTACCCATAGCACCTGACCTTTCCCTGAATATATTGATACATGTGACCCAGGCTCTGCCAATCATGACATCTTATTCCCTATCCAAGACACAGGCCTGTGATTCAAGAATGAGTAATCAGAGTTCTACCATAACTTTTCAATGTTCACATTGGGAGTGAGAGAAACTCTTTATAAATTACAAACTATAAAGTTGTAGGCTTAGGGCTGGCTGTAGCCGTCTTTCTTGCCACATGGAAATAGCCTCTCCTAAAATTATGTCGATACACAGAGAGAATTAGTGCCCCAGATACAGTAGTAACTGGTATTTACCCTTAGGCTTCCCAATTATGTGAGCCAATTAAAATTTTTTTGACTTAAACTACCTTGAATTGGTTTATTGTTTCTTTAACCACAGTGTCCTGATTAGTACAATATATTTGAGATAAATGTTCAGGAAGATTTCTTAAGGGATTACTGACCTTAATTAATTAGCATATAAGCTTACCTATGACACAGATATCCATGGAATACAATGAAGGGAGGAAAGACACATCAGAATAGAAAAATCATTCAAAATGTTGTGGTAGCAGAAAAATTAGATGGACTTCTTCATATGCAAAAGTTGTCCAAACTTAGATATAAGAAGGAGAGAACAAACTAGAGAGGACTAAATGGAGAGAAAGAACAGATATACCACATGCAGAAGAAAATAAGTTAATGGAAAATGGAATTTAGCAACGACTTCTAAAGATAGTCTTGTATTAGGAATTGTTGAAAATAATAGAGCGAGGTAAAGATTAACACATGATCACACTGTGCTAAGGAGCCTGAGTTGTCCAAGAATTGATCGGTCCACTTAATGACTCGCTGGAGCTACAGTGAAAATGGATTTTAGAACAACTGAAATATCATTACTCATAGCACTAAACTAGATACCATAGAAAAGAGCTACACAATATTTGAGAACATCAGAAATGTCTCCTAAGGTTAGGCAAAGTGATTGATTAACCATTGAGATTCTGTCTCTCTTACAGGGGGAACAGAGGAAAGAGAAATGCAGAAACAAATAGGAGTTGAAAATACGTTATCTGGGAAAGACTACAAAACTGCGAATGCATTTAATGTCCTCCCACAGACCTGCTATGGATCTAGTATCTGAAAATGACCTCTTAAGAATATGTTCAGGCTGGGCACGATGGCTCATGCCTGTAATCCCAACACTTTGGGAGGCTAAGGCAGGCGAATCACTTGAGGTCAAGAGTTCAACACCACCCTGCCCAACATGGTGAAACCCCATCTCTACTAAAAGTTCAAACAAATTAGCCAGGCATGGTGGTGCACGCCTGTAATCGCAGCTACTTGGGAGGCTGGGGCAGGAGAATTGCTTGAACCTGGGAGGCGGAGGTTGCATCATTCCAGCCTGGGGACAGGCAAAAAAAACAAAGAAAGGGGAAGAAGAAGAGGAAGGAGAAAAGGAAGAAAGAAAGGAAGGAAGAGGGAAGGAGGGAAGGAAGTTCACAATTTAAGAAGAAACACCTTCAGAAAAGGTGTTTCAAAATGGCATCTTGGGACTCAACAGCTAGTAGCTCCCTGGACTAGCAACTCCTGGCTAGCAGCTCATGAATCAGCCTCTCACAACTTAGAAAGAAAGAAAAAAACTGCCAAGGCTATGTAATTTGAAGATTAAAATACAATTACTGGAGGTATTGCTTGCCACCCCTAAGTTTGAGAAGACAGTTCAAGAGTAGGAAAAGTAGAAATGAGTGAGACCAAAGACAGGATTGTGCTAAGCCATTTCCCTTTCTCTTTCTCTCTTTCATTACTGACCATGCTACATCACCATTCACTCTTAGTAGGTTAATGTGCTTTCCATTTCACGTAAAATAGAAACTTTGTTATTTTCTGATCACTATTTTCGCAACTTTTTTTGCATTCACATTCATTCTTCTCTTCCGCCTTCCTATTACAATGAAAGAGGTACCTTTTGTTCTGCCTAAGGCTAAAATCTCATTCGTGCTTTGTATCCTATCACCTCTCCTTTGCTCAGAAGAAAATTTAAGATTGTTCCTTTTCCTCTTTTTTATCTTCATATTCTATCTACTAAGTCCTTCCCATCAGCATTTAAGTAAGCTCAATTTCTCCTATCTAACAAACCTAACTCCCTACCCCTCTCAAATTACTACCTTATGTCTCCCCTCCAGGTTACAACAAAACTTCTTATAAGAACCATTTACAGTTGCTATCTCCATTTCTAATCTACACTCAGTACCCATCTCAACAAAATTTGGTTTCAACCCCCAGTAATTCACCAAAGCACCTCTCACCAAGGAGCTCCTTATATTAAATCCAATGGATATTCCTCAGACATTATCATACTTGTCCCATCAGAAGCATTTGATATTGTTGACAAAATCTTTGTCCCTAGAAATACTCTTTTCCTGCTAGCTTTCTCACCAGGGATTGTCTTCTTCTTTCTTCTCCTGGTATTCCTTAGGATTCCATGCTGGAAGTGCTTTTTTATATTTTCACTACATTTTCAGATGATGGGCAATCTTGTCTGTTTTTTTAATTGCCATAGATATACTGAGGACTTTCAAATCGATCTTTTTTAATCAAAGTTCTCAAGCTTCAAACACATACGTTCAACTTCCTACGAGGAATTGATATTTGGATGTAGAATAGGCATCTCAATCACCACATATCCAAAACCAATTGTCCTATTTTTTTTTTGCCAAGATCTCATGTCTGGACTTCTGTTATATGTTTAACTACTTATTTAGGACTTCCACAGGTTAGAGTGTCCAACAGGCATCTCAAACTCAGAATATCCAAAACAGAACTTTTGATTCTCTCTCCCAAGCCGATTACTGCCTAAGTCTTACATAACCTCATAATTTGTTCCATTTACTTAGGAGCCCAAACCAAAACCAGATTTAATCCTTGAGACCTTGCTTTCCCACATCCACTCATGGAAGTTAGTTTAACCTTAAAATTATTCTTTTGGCAAATATATATTTTGGTTAAAAATTATATTTCTATATTTTTATAATAAAATGTTTACCTTAAACTTGCTAACTCTGACTGCCAATGCTGGCTAATCAGAATTTCCTGACAACCTGTCAGCCACATAAGTCCCCCTATTTTCATTTAAGCAAAGAAATGGTCTCTGAAGCATATTCCCTATAACATTCCACTAATTCGTGGGCTATATGACATCAATAAATTGTATAAAACAGTGCATGGTGGCTGGGCGTGATGGCTCAGACCTGTAATTCCTGCACTTTGGGAGGCCGAGGTGGGCAGATCATGAGGTCAGGAGTTTGAGACCAGCCTGGCCAACATGGTGAAAACCCGTCTCTAGTAAAAATATAAAAATAAATTTGCCGGGCGTCTCCGTCGCAAAAAAAAAAAAAAAATTAGCTGGGTGTGGTGGTGCGCACTTGTAATCCCAGCTCCTCTGGAGGCTGAGGCAGGAGAATTGCTTAAACTCAAGAGTTGGAGGTTACAGTGAGCCAGCCTGGGTGACAGAGCAAGACTCTGTCTCGGAAAAAAACAAAAACAGTGCATGGCACAGATCAAAGACAGAAGACCCAGTACCAAGTTCAATCTAATCACACATGCTACTTAGTAATATTTTGCTTATAGACTCATTACTAGCTAATCCCATCAGCTCTACCTCCAACATTTCTCAAATTTATCCTATCCACTCCATCCCTACAGCCACTACCCTAGCCCACATCATACTTTTTTGCTTGGACCACTGTAAAAGTCTCCCAATAGTCTTTTTACTGCCTTTAATTTTGCCTCCTAAAGTTTATTCTCTACAAAGTAGCCAGAGTAAATCTTTTCAAAGAGCAACTCATATCACACTACTTTTCTGTTTCAAACCTTTTAATGGTTTAACACTGCACTTGAAATAATATTCAAATTCATTGTCATGGCCTACATAATCTCTGCCCCACCTTCAACTTTGTCTATTTCCCTGCCCTCTATTCCTTACATATAAACTGTGAATAAAGTAAGATAATTTAGAAATTAGAACCAAAGTGCTTTCTATGATAAGGATACCAAATGTCCTGATATCATTCATAATTTGGTACAGCAATAATACTAATAAATCAACATTATTTTAGGAGTTGTATTTTCACATATATTAACTTATTTGAACCTTACAGTATAAAAAATAGGTGGAAAAAGTTTCATTATCCCCATTTTACAGATGATAAAACTGAAGCAACAGAGATAAGACCAGAACTAGTTTTCCTGACTCTCAGACTGGTCTTGTACTATGTTGCATTACAGAATCATGGAAATGTGAAAAGTGGCACTATCGCATATCACTTTCATTTAGAGTTGTCTTCTGTTAACAAATCATATACAGCTGTCCCCTGGTTTCCAAGTGGGATTTGTTCCAGAACCCTCTGAGGATACCACAATCCATGGAGGCTCAAGTTCTTTAACTAAAATGGCATAGTATACAATCTATGCACATCCTGTCATATACTTTAAATCATCTCTAGATTCTTATTACACCTGATACAATGTAATACAATGTAAATACTATGTATATAGTTGTTGTACTACATTTTTTCTAATTTGTATTATTTTATTTTTGTATGGATATTTTATTGGGTTTTTTGAATACTTTTGATCTGTAGTTGGTTGAATCTGCAGATATGGAACCCCTGGATGCAGAGGGCTGACTGTATTCTGTCGTTCTTTTTCAGATTTTTTTGTTGCCATGGAGACTTGAAAAAAATAGAAGCATTATTGCTTTAAAAAATACATCTATTCCTTTAGGGACAATGAAAAACTTGAAAACATATTTAACTAGAATTGCATGCCAAGAGTACGACTTTCTTTTCTAAAAGTTCTTTATGCTATTTCGCTTTTTATAAGAAAAAATAAAATGCTTACTTCTAAAATTCTGGGATTATCCAACACCCTATTTCCTCACCATACTATAATCTCCAGGGCAGTAGCCATGTACACACATCATGGCATGTCTAATAACTTACACAGTGCCTGATACAGCAAAAGTTCCTAATATATTAATGTTGAATAAATATAAACATTCACTAGCAATTATTTCAGGCTAAGTGGCTATCAGTGCAACAGAGAAAGCATGTGGTCTTGCCTATTCAGTAAATATACTTGCCTTTATCATTGTACAGATGCTCCTTGACTTCTGATGTCCCGATAAACTCATTTTAAGTAGAAAATATCGTTAAGTTGAAAATTCAGCCTATCTTAAACATGCTCAGAACACTCACATTAGCTTACAGTTGGGCAAAATCATCTGGCAACACAGCACACTACAGAGTATGTTTTGCTTACCCTCATAATTACACAGATGCCTAGCATCACAAGAAATTATGGTATGACATACCACTAGCCTGGGAAAAGATCAAAACCCACAATTTTAAGTAATGTTTTCACTGAATGCATATCATTTTCACACCACTGTAAACTCGAAAAACCATAACTGAATCATTGTAAGTTAGGGATCTTCTGTTCTCATTAAATTACCCAATGATTTGTTTTTTTATAGGGATTCACTGGATTTTAATTGAACTATTTACCTAGAAATTGTATCTTCTATGTTTTAGTACATTGTACCATGGCCATAATTATTTCCTAGGTATGACAGAGATTCCTAAATGCCTCCTTGTACTCATTCTTTTCTTCTTAGTTACAGCTGGGAACATGACTACTCAGCTAGAAACTATATTCCTCAGCCTCTCTGCAGTTAGGCATGCCCACCTTACTAAGTTCTGGACAATGGGATGTGTGTAGAAGTGCAGCGTGCAGCTCGTGAGTCTTCTTAAGGACAAAGCTACTTGCCCTGGTCTGCCTTGGACTGTTCTGAGAGACAGAAAGTTACTTCTTTCACGATGGAACCTACTCTTGTTTTGGACTCTTTATTATAACAGCTTAGCCTATTCCCTAAACAATGAATTACATCCACTTTAGCTGATGAGAAAGAGTATGAAGTCAAAAAGTGTCATCTTGTCTGGGGACTAATTTCAACTTGCAAGCCTCTATTTTGAATGGGCTTTAAGATACATAAGGGTTTATACCCAAGTACTTAGTATTTCAGAATATGTATAGTCAGAGATAAAAGACCTACTATATACCATCTAAGAGAGGTTACTGACTGTCTGACTTTTTATGGCTGTTTTAAATAGATTTCTCTAAAAACAGTATTTACCAAACTGTTCCCCATAGATCACTAAAACCCCCCAAGAATTATATAGACATTGTGTGTTTGTCAAGCACCGACACTTATAAAGGGGGTGAGAGAGTGATATTAAGACAGGAGCGTCCTTATGTCACATTTGGGAAACTCTTGGTTTAAAAGCTTGATTGACTATAGGATTTCTCAGGGCCTTTAATATGATTTAATATCCTATTAGCTTGGTTCTTTATTACCACAGTCTAACGAGCTGCCATGTGAGGATAAAATCCATTAAAACACTATCGCAGACTCAAATAAATTTATTTAAAAGAGGGATACATTCTCTAGTCCACCCTGCCATTACTAAATGTCCCATTTCTAGTTTCCTTATGAATTTATGTTACCTGCTTAGTTCTTAAATACATTTAAATTTGTAATCTCTGGTTTAAACAAACAATTCTATATTTTAAGTCTGGACTCCTTGATCTGGCTTAAGCCCCATGCCAATTTATTTCCAATGAAAGTTTCCAAGAACCATTAAAGCTTACCAAACTGCTCCTCTTTGAATATCACCTGATAAAATATGGAGAACTCGAGCTTCAGACACTGAACAATCCCTTTTTTTGGTATTTCCACTAACTGATACAAAAATAGTTTTCTCTGAATAAAGTTTCTTGGCACTGAAAATAATAACTGTACCTTGCTTTTTTTTTTACAAAGGAAAAAAAGGAAAAGTTTCTTGCTATAGCTTTCCATACCATCAAATTTGCCTCTGATTGCTATTGCTTCAAAATCATAAACTCCAATGAAGCAAGCTACCTAGAATTTGATAATACAATAAAGCTACCTTTGGGGAATTATAGAAGGAGGCTGAAGAAAAAAAAAGTACTCAACTTAGAAGCAGCATGGATCTTAGATATTTGAGATTTCCATCCCACTAAATAAACTTTAAGCAAAGATATTATGGTATTGGTTTTCATTCATACTAAGCAGGCTAGAGAATTACGTTTCAATTATATATAATTGCCTCACAGCAAAGTGATTGCTATGAATCTGTGCTCTTAGCCAATATTGATCAGCAACACTTTGCAAAAATACAAGACAATCCAAAATACTTCATCAATGAAGCAGTTTACATGAGGTGAGGAAATGATACCACTTGTGCCACTCTATAGTCAATGAGGATGTCCCTACTTCTTCTCTGCCTTTCCTCTCCACACGTTATAAAAGTATAACTGAAATGAGTTTTCAAACTAGTTGAGAGAAAAACACCTTTGAGGATAGGGCCCTTAAGTATATCTTGGAGCTCATTACGGTTAGTAGTGAAAAGACACTAATAAATCCATGATTTACTGCAGTAAATTTTCTAGCCTTCAGAGGACCACAAAGTGAATGCTCACCAAACCCACTGATTTTTTGTTTTCAAGTAACCTCTACACTTTAGAAACTTCATTTGGTACCACTTAACAAATGGTTAGTGTCTCACTTTTAGGAAATGTCTAGATTTCTACAAAACAGTTAATTGGAAGAGTCACGTTATATGTGACTTATGATTATCTAAGGCAAAGATGATATGCTTTCTCAAGGCAACTGGGGTCAGTATTCCTCTTCACCCTTTTTCTTAAAGAAATTCAAAATGACCATATAGGTATAGCCTAAACAAAGTTTTCAATATCCAAATAATATAAACTATCTATTGTGGTCCACTCCTTTCAGTCAACTAGTGTTTTAAGTGGAATTACAGAAAGAATGTAGTTTCTTTTCAGATTCTATTCTTAAACCCTCTGAAAAGCTATCCTACTACAGTATATTTTAAAAGACAAAATTATTTATAATTTGTTTTAATTGTCTGATGGCATAAATACAGAATAACTTTCTTACTGAAATTAATACCATGAGAAAAATAAATATTGTGAGCTACCAAAACTGCATGTGTATATATTTCTCTCACATGAACAGAGTGAAAACCAGAACACTGACAGCTAGCTCTTTCGCATACCATTGAGTTTTGCAATTTTGTCATTTTAACAATTTGGCTTTTTCTGTGCAATTTTGAGATTTAAAAAAGACCGCATTTATGGTTTTGGCAGAATTTAAGCAGCAGGCATTAATAGGTGGTCCAAGAAGGCAGAAAATTGAAGTCAAGGAGGTCTGGTAAGAAAGACTAAACAAATTTCCCTGACATAGGTGGAGCAAAGTGTTCAAATGGTGGATAGGGAGGATAGTGTGTCAGTCCATAATGGGTAAAGATCTAGTTAGTGCCATCTCATTCCACAACTCCAAGGAGCACTATTCACATCAGAGTCTGCAGAATGGTGTCCCCTAGGGTTTGCAGTGTACAGTTTATGTGACCAATATGTGACAGCCCCAAGGGCTAGGCAGATAGACAGTGAGCGTCAAAGAAATCAGATAGCACTTGACATGGGGAATGAAATTCTGGATGTGGACTTCAGTTTCTGGAAATAAACAATGTTACAGAAAATGAAGGAATACAATATTAAAATAACTACAGTATTTGGCAAAGGATCAAGCAAAAGAGAAAGGCCCTAATTGAGGGCATTAGAGAACAAGGCACAGACCTATTCCATCATAGGAAACAAAACCAAAAAGGGCTCAGTTATTTTACAAAGTCAGAAGTATCTTCAGCACGAGTACCTTGATGTTGAGCTATTGTTACATAAATTCCCCTTTCTAGAGAATAGAACTATTGCTACAATTTTGGGTAATTTTAAAACAACTGATAGTAGGTGAATGAACTCGAACTTTTAGGTTCAATGACAGAATTGAGCAAAGCCCCTCTTAATATACTAGCTCCCATGTTTGATGCTTTGCTCTTTAAACAATGCTAAAATACAAAGGTTGTCTAAGTCTATCAAACACCAAAATATCTGTACAAAAATGAAAAAGCAATCCAACTACAGAGAAGGTTGATCTGCCCTGTGCCAAAGACCTATGCATTTCCAAACATGATGAGAAAGAGAGAAGTATCTGAATGACTAAAATCCGTTCCCATATAAATTATTTAAAATTTTTTAGCTATAACAATCCCCCCCCCATCTCCACACTTAACCTATTATCTTGCTTACCCTAGAGATACTTTAAGTTGAAGCACTCTTCGTTTATATAACTTCTTATCTGGAGAAAGAATATATTTGGGGCCTTTTCTTTATGCGTGTTACTGGAGTGTTTGCATGCCTGATGAAGCTTGAGAATCACTAAAGGAGAGCATAGGCAGAGGAATCTTTGCCAAATATTGCATACCCTGGCTAAGCATTTAAAATCCAAGTTTGTCTGCAGGAAAGCACGCTGAAATAGATCTAGAATGTTTAAGAATTATTAATTCATGTTCACAGACCTGAGTACATGTTATATTAAAGTAAATATATTCTGCATTAAAAGAGGTTTTTCGTGTGTTTTTGGATGAACATTCTCATGCACTGGTAAATCAAAACCCTGAAAACTCCTTAGTTTTCATTATTCATGCTTAAAGATGGTACCACTGAGACTTGAGAAAATGGTGATTTCATTAAAGACATGTAGAAAGTAAAGAGTTTTGCTTAGGATTAGGGATAGGGGTTTAGAAATGTAATTTTAGATATGCTGAGTTTGAAGTGATATGGCATAAAGGACAGCTTATAAAAATAGTCAAACACTTAGATGTCAGAGCACCTGAGTTCAAATCCTGGCTTCACCATTTCCTAGTTTATGTGAACTTGGGAAAGTTATGAAATTTCCCAAATTTGTTACCTGATCTGTATCATGAAGAATATGATAGTACCTACATTTTAAGGTTGTCGAGACAATCAAGAGTTAATACATACAAAGTGCTTGGGACAGTGCCTGGCAGTGCTCAATAAATAATTTGTTTTGTTGTTATTGGTATTGTTGTTATTATGTTTATGCTGTTGCCATACGGGGGGGAAACGCCAGCAGATATTTATAAAAGCAGAAACACATTGGGAAAGAGATTTGGAAAGGGAAATATAGGTTTGATACGGCATTGGTGACTTTTAGGAGTACAAATTAAGTAGAATGATGGGAAGAAATTTCAGATGAGGTATATTTAGGTTAGCGTTTAAAGGATTAAAGAGGGACTGGGTAATAAACAGAATAAACTTATGAACAGAAGTTTATTTGTAAAAGAAAGGAAAGAAATAAGGACAAGTAAAGAAAGTGCATTTGGGTCAAGTAAAGATGATTTTCAGGAGAAGGGAAACCTGTGAGAGAAGTTATCATTTGCTATTCACTATTTCAGTAAGTTCCATCTGCTTTCTTAGTTCAGGTAACAAATTGTCGCTCTCCATCCCCTTTTCCTCCCCTAATTACTCAGCAGTTTTCAAACTCAATTATTTTTCTAATTCCTCCTCCCAATTTTGTGCTCCAATATCTCCCTTACTTGTTTTGCTAATAGGCTTCTCTCCCCCTGAAACAGTGTAAGGAGGGGCTATGTAATTTTCACAGAGAGCACAGTTGTCCTCAAAGAGAGAACAAACAAAGGTTCTAATTTTCTCTGCATCTGGATTCAGCATGCTCTTTTGATGACCTACTCCCAGAAGTAAATTTTCCACTGTGGCCTCTAAATTTGTGGACAAGATTCTTCTCAAGGTTACAATCTGGTTGCAGGTGCAAAAAAAAAAAAAATGCATGTGAGGGAAAAATATTCTAAATGGAATCTATAGCTCATCAAGCTGTTTCTGTCTTTTCTTAGTTACTTAAAACTAATTTTTTCTTTCCTTTACCATAGAAAATATGTAATATGACAGTATGGCAGCTATAGTCATAACAAGGGCAAAGCTGGCTGATAGTTTCAGGATGGTTTCATTAGATCAATAGCTTTAGTGGAATCTTTCTTGGTCCAAGTTCTGGCACTCAACTCTGTAGGTAATAAAACTATGATTCACTCAAGTCTAAATAACAGGAGACTGATTTACGAATGAAAATGTGACTGTATTATAATAGGGTATATTCTTATTTCTAGTAACTTCCTTATCTCAACATCAAGGCATCTTGAATGCCAAATTTGTAATGTCTGGTGAACTGAACCATGGAAAACATAAATCTTTTCATTTTGAGTGTGATAGAGATTAATGAACTACCCTGCTCCAAAATATAATTATGCTAGTACTAACTGGGAACATCTGTATGTACTGATTTAAGATCTGCACTGCACAACTCTAGGGGGTGCCATTCACACAGTAATCTATGTGAATAATTCACCATGGAGTTGTGTACTATCCAATTTGTGAGGCTGTACACAAATAATCTTGATGATTTTATGCTTCTCCTTTGTGTGGTGTTGGCTAACTCCTAATAATCGGTGCCATTGTATTCCAAGTCATTACAAAAGCTTTCCATAGTATGATAGAGTTCCCATTTTGTATGTTATTTTCCATTCATCATATTTTAGTGGAATTTCATACAGATAACACTAAGCAATGGTTCCCAAAAGTTATTATGTAAAAAGAAAGAAAACAACCTTCCTTTCAAATGCAGATTACATGTGCCTGCATCCAGGGATTCTGCTTCAGTTGGTCTGTGCTAGAGCCCAGAAATCTGCATTTTAAAAAGCACTCCAGGTGGTTCTGAAGTAAGTGGAAACACTGACTTTAAAATGCAGATTAATCATTTACCTTTTTCCAAAACACTCTCTAAGATGTGGTATTGCTCATCAAGTTTTCTTTACACAACTAATTTCATCCATGCTGTAGAGATTTTTTTTTTTTTTTTTACTTCAGCAGCAGATATGGACATTTTTCTGATCATAAGATCTATCTCTAAAGCCTATGGTCCTTTGTTTGTGGACTACACCAACACTTAGAACAACACTTCAAAGTAAAATGCATTTTTTTTGGAAAGAAGTTAAAAATTCAGTGTGAATCTTCTCATTGCTTGAGAATTTTATTTAGCCTAATTCTATTCTAGTGACTGCCAAATGCTCACAGCATGGCTGATTTCCAGTCAGTACTCTCCTTAGACTAAAATATCTATTTTTGATCATTTTCCCGGCATGATTGCTTTTACTTGATAGGTTAAATCTGGCTTTCTAGTTTGCTTATATCCTTAACCTCTCCCAAAGAGGTTATTGTTTGGAATCTCAATGATGTTCACAACGCTTTCTCCTTACTATCACTTCAAATTTAATTAACATGTCATTTAAGTACTTTTCAAAGTCATTAATAAAGACATTAGACAAACAGAAATAACATCATCCCTCTGCAACTGGAAATAATTTCATCTAGCAAACAAGACCCATGTTTCAATTGCTTAAGCTTCATTTCAAGTCTTCCACAAATATAGGGCCACTCATTGCTAACGAATATTTACAGAAAAAAAAAGTATTAAAACCAAGACAGCATACATATGGAACACAAATAACTAACCATTAAAACGTAAATATTCACATAAAATTAATCATATTGACATATATATTGCATATCTTTTCCCCAATAGTGTTGCTGTCATTCAACTTATTATGGTAATTTAATTTTCATTACACAGAACTTTTTATTTCTTATATAACAAATATACTGTTTTTTTCTTTGTGATTTTCAATTTCTTCATCATGCTTATAAGTAATTACCTCAAAATATATTTCCATTCATTTATATTTTTATTCTATTTTGTTTATTTTCTACATATGTGAACTTTTGATTCACCTGCAATTTATACTGATGCAAGGAGTGAGACAGGGATCCAGAAACTACCATTTATTGAAGATTTACTGTATGTAAATTATGTATTACTATATGTAAATTGTACCAGGCACATACATTATTTCATTATGATGTAAGTATTACTGTCCCATTATACAGATGATGAAACTCATATTCACATAGGTTGGGGAAATTAATGAAGGTACACACAGCTAATAAATGACAGATCAGGGGTTTGAACTCAAGACTGCCTGACTCTAAAGAACATTCTTAATCATTATTCTGAACTGTAGATTTGTGGTAGTAAATTTCAATGGCTACTGAATTCTTAATGTACTTAATAACCTGTCTTAAGTCTCCAATCCATTCCATTTCTAGGCCAGCAATGCAGTTTTAATTTCTGGATAGCTTTATAATAGCCTTTGAAATTTGGTAAGGCAATGCCTTTTCTGGCTATTGTCATATGTTTACTCTTTCAGATAAACATTAAATCACTTTCCAAATTACAAAAATGCCCCACTGGAATTTTTATTGGGATTATCAAAACTAGTATTAATTAATTTAGGGGTAACTAAAATAGTTACGATCAGAGAAAGAAGTACATCTCCACATTTATTCAAGTATTTTTTATATCCCTCATTTATGTTTTATAGCTTTGTCTTACAGGTTCTATTTATCTGTTGCCTATACCGTGTTTGTTAATGTTTTTGTTGCTATTATGAATGGGACCTGATTTTGTGAGTGTATATATATATACATATATATATATATAACTCTTTCTTCTATATTTTATTTGCACAGTTTATCTAATTGTAAAAAATTATTGTAATTTAAATCTGATTTTACTTATTCCATAAGTATTTGCCAACTTACGTTGTCTCTTTTAAAAAATAT
Source organism: Hylobates moloch (assembly GCF_009828535.3). Taxonomy (NCBI): domain Eukaryota; kingdom Metazoa; phylum Chordata; class Mammalia; order Primates; family Hylobatidae; genus Hylobates; species Hylobates moloch. Next base: position 102,711,289 of record NW_026652282.1, on the reverse strand, counting down.
TTATTAAAATATTTCCAAGATACAAAATTTTATATATATTAACATATATAAAAGTTGAAGATAAATATAATATGCCATCATGTGCCTATGTGAAATTCTTACCCATTTTGCCTAAAATTGGTAGCTGTATTATCCATCTCAGAGCTTCCATAACAAAGATGATAGACTCGGTGACTTAAACAACAGAAATGTATTTTTCACAGTTCTGGAGCCTTGGAAGTCCAAGATGAAGGTACTGACAAGTTAGGTTTTATTCTAAAACTGCTTCTCTTGCCTTGCAGGTGTCTGCAATCTCATTATGTACTCACTTGACTTCTCTGTTTATGTTTATGTTTATGTTCAGAGAGTGAGAATGAACTCACTAGCATCTTTTCTTTTAAGGAAGCTGATCTGATTATATCAGGGCCTCACCCTTATTAGCTTATTTATCCTTAATTTCCTTCTTATAGGCCCTGTTTCCAAATATAATCACACTGGGGATTAGGGCCTCAACATATAAATGTTGAGGGAAAATAACTCAGTCCATAGCAGTAGCCTACTATTTTACTCAATCATCATATGGCTTATTTTGTTTGGTTTAGAAATTCTTCCTGTTTTTTCTAGATATACAATCATGAGTAAATAATGGTAATTTTGCCACATTACTTAATCATATTTACACTTTTGGATTCATTATTTTGTATTATTGCTTTAGGAGAAATTCAAAAAAATTTTATATAATAGTGATTTACACAATACTAATGGTTTTGGAGACTATTGTCTTCTTACTGATTGTAACAGAAATGATTGTAGTGCTTGACTATTAAATATGATTCTGGCTGCTACTTTAATAAAGCAAATCTGTACTTTACTTTTTATCAGTAATAAATACTGCATTTTTTTTTTTAACATCTGTCATGATTGTATGTTTTATTTTTCTTTTTGGCTTATTAGTGTTGCAAATGTCATCAGATTTTCTAATACTTATCTTGCATCTCTGGAACAAAAATCTATTTGCTCATGTTATATTCTTATTCTATTTTAATCTTGGGTTCTATATATTAATTACAAACTTCTGATTTTCCCATCTGTATTCAAAAGTATAGTTGTGTCACTATTTTTTAAACTCTTTCATGTTTTCTTATCAGCCTACTGCTGGTTCTGTAACAAAAACTCCCCGTTTTACTCTATGATGTATACAATATAAACTACATCAGAAATATTTTCTAATTGAAAGTGTGAAAGAAATTGTCAGTGAAATTATCTGGACTGAATTTTTTAATGGTTTTCTCATTTTTTTCCTAAGCTATTGTTTTCTTAGATGTTGACCTTTTATTCACTCAATTTTAGAAATTAATATAGCATAGAAAAACATTTCAAATTTATCAGCAAAGTGATATATATTGTCTTAAAACTTGTATATCTGCTATTTCCTCTTTTTGATATTCTTACACATTATATTTGTCTACTTTTGCCCTTGTTTATTATCTAAATTAGTGATTTATCTTTTTCAATATTTATTTACAAACTGTTACATTTTTTTCTACTTTTAAAATTTATTCATGTTATTTTTACTAACAGCTTTCTCTGTAGCATAGATCTACTTATGTATTATATTTCCACCTTCTTAAGTTACAATATTGATTCATTTTTTAATCTGCTCATGAAGATGTTTAGGGATTTTAATTTGCCTTTTAATACACCTTTTGCCTATCTCAAATGTTCTAGCTTGTAACATACTCATTCCTTATGAAGCACACTTTTCCAATTCTCTGTAGACAGGGTTTGGCTTTCCACTTTGTATACTTTCATTTAGGAAAATAGTTTTGTTCATTATTAACATTTTTAAGTAATTTGGTTTTCTGCATCTTTATTTACATTCATTTGTAGTTTTATTGCTTTGTGTTATAGAACATGATTTATAATGTATGTATTCTGGCAGATTCTTTTTAAACTTTTTAAAATATTTAACTTATGTGGGTACATAGTAGGTGTGAGATATTTTGATACAGGTATACAATACATAATAATCACATTAGGGTAAATGAAGTACCCATCACCTCAAGCATTTATCATTTGTGTTAAAAAGTGTGTTGTACCCACTAACCATCCCCATTTACTCCTAACCTACTGTTACTCCCAGCCTCTGGTAATCACCATTCTACTTTGTATCTCCATGAATTCAACTGTTTTATTTTTTGGCTCCAACAAATAAGTGAGAACATGTAATGTTTGTCTTTCTGTGCCTGGCTTATTTCACTTAACATAATGATGCCCAGTTCCATCCATGTTGTTGCAAATGACAGAATCTCATTCTTTTTTATGGCTGAATAGTATTCCACTGTGTATATGTACCACATTTTCTTTACCTACTCATCAGTTGATGTATACTTATGTTGCTTCCAAATCTTAGCTATTGTGAACACAGCTACAACAAATATGGGAGTGGAGATATCCCTTTGATATTGTCGGATCATATGGTAGCTCTATTTTTAGATTGTCTTTTGTATGTCTTCTTTTGAGAAATGATCATTCAGATATTTTGCCCATTTTTAATCAGATTATTAGATTTTTTTCCTATTGAGTAGTTTGAGCTCCTTATATATTCTGGTTATTAATCCCTTGTCAGATAGATAGTTTGCAAATATTTTTCCCATTCTGCTGGTTGTACCTTTGTGGACTGTTTTCTTTGTTGTGAAAAAGCTTTTTAACTTGACGTGATCCCATTTGTTTATTTTTGCTTTGGTTGCCTGTGCTTGTGGGATGTTACTAAAGAAAAAATTGCCCAGACCAATGTCCTGTAGCATTTCCCCAAAGTTTCCTTTCAAGCAGTTTCATAGTTTTAGGTCTTAAATTTAATTATTTAATCTATTTTGATTTGATTTTAGTATATGGCTGGAGACAGCAGTCTAGTTTCATTCTTTTCCATATACATATACAGTTTTCCTAGCCCCATTTATTGAAGAGATTATCATTTCCCCAATATATGTTCTTGACATCTTCATCAAAAATGAGTTCACTGCAGATGTCAGGATTTCTTTCTGGGTCCTATATTCTGATCTATTGGTCTGTTTCTGTTTTTATGCCAGTACCATGATCTTTGGTTTACTATAGCTCTAGATTGTAATTTGAAGTCAATGACTGTGATTCCTCCAGTTTTATTCTTTTTGTCCAAGATGGTTTTGGCCATTATGAGTCTTTTCTGGTTCCATATAAATTTTAGGATTAATTTTTCTATTTCTGTAAAGAATATTATTGGTATTTTCATAGGAATCACATTGAATCTGTAGATTGCTTTGGGTAGTGATATACTTTGTATATTTGTCCTTGTCCAAATCTCATGTTGAACTGTAATCCCCAGTATTAGAAGTGGAGCCTGGTGGGAGGTATTTGGATCATAGAGATGGATACCTCTTGAATGGTTTGGCCTGAATCCCTTGGTGATGACTGAGCTCACTCAGTTCACACAGTATCTGGTTGTTTAAAAGCGTGTGGCATCTTTTCCCTCTCTTTCTTCTGCTCTTGCCATGTGATGTGCCTGCTCCCCCTTTGCTTCCCGCCATGATTGTAAGCTTCTTGAGGCCTCCCCAGAAACAGAGCAAATGACAGCATCATGCTTTCTATAAAGCCTGCAAAACCGTGAGCCAATTAAACCTATTTTAAAATAAATTACCCAGTGTTAGATATTTCTTTATAGCAATGCAAGAACAGACTAATACAAGTTTTATGAGCATTTTAACAATACCAATTCTTCTAGTCCATTAACATGAAATATGTTTTGTTTTGTGTCCCCTTCAATTTATTGCATTAATTTTTTATAGTTCTCATTGTAGAGATCTTTCACTTTAGTTAATTCCTTGGTATTTTATTTGTTCCTATTGTAAATGAGATTACTTTCTTGATTTCTTTTTCAGATTGTTAGCTGTTGACATATAGAACTGCTACTGATTTTCTATGTTGATTTTGTATCCTGCAACTTTACTAAATTTGTTTATCAATTATAGTAGTTTTTTTGAGGAGTCCTCAGGGATTTCTTTATAGAAATGTGAGAATGAACTAATGCAATCTCATTGTACCATCTATGTTTTTAAAAGTTGTTGTAGTTATTAGTGTAGTTATTAGTGTGATCATTTCATCTTTTAGTCTTTCTACTCAGGATCTGAGTATTAGAACCTCCACCACAATTATAGTGTTACAATATTCTGTGATTTTCTCTGTACTTACTATTACCAGTGATTTCTTATTGCTTATTAAGTCCTCTTCTTTCAGCTTGAGGAATTTCCTTTAGCATTTTTTTGTAGGACAGGTCTGGCATTGATGACATCTCCCAACTTTTTTTTTGTTGGGAAACTTTTTATTCCTCCTCCATGTTTTAAGGACATTTTCACTGGGTATACTATTCTAGATTAAAAAGTTTTTTTTTTTCCCTTCAGCACTTTAAATACATCATGCCACTATCTTCTGGCCTATAAAGTTTCCACTGAAAACTCTGCTGCAGGACGTATTAGAGCTCCATTTTATGTTATTGGTTTATTTTTTGTGCTGCTTTTAGGATTATTTCTTTATTCTTGACCTTTGTGAGTTTGATTATTAAATGCCTTGAGGTAATCTTTTTTGGGTTAAATTTGCTTGGTGTTCTATAACCTTTTTCTACTTAAATATTGACGTTTTTCTGTAGATTTGGAAAGTTCTCTGTTCTCATTCTTTGAAAAAACTTTCTACCGCTATCTCTCTCTACCTCCTCTTTAAGGCCAATAATTCCTAGATTTGTTCTTTTGAGACTATTTTGTAGATCTTCTAGGTGTGTTTCATTGCTTTTTATTCTTTTTTCTTTTGTCTCTTCTGACTGTATTTTCAAATGGTCTATTTTCAAGCTCACTAATTCTTTCTTCTGCTGGATGCATTCTTCTCTATGTCAAATGCATTTTCACTCCAGAATTTCTGTTTAATTCTTTTTAATTATTTCAATCTCTTTGTTAAATTTCTCTTCTGGGATTCTGAATTTCTTCTCTGTGTTATGGTGAATTTCATCGAGTTTCCTCAACGCAGCTATTTTTGAATTCTGTGTCTGAAAGGTCACATATCTCTTTATCTCTGGGATTTGTCTCTGGTGCCTTATTTAGTTTGTTTGGTTAGGTCATGTTTTCTTGGATGGTCTAGATGTCTGTGGCTGTTCATCGTTGTCTAGGCACTGAAGAGTTAGGTACATATTGCAGCCTTTGCAGTCAGGGCTTGTTTTGTACCCTTCCTTCTAGGGAAGTCTTTCTAGGTATTCAAAAAGGACTTGGGTGTTGTGATCTAAAATTTTGGTCACCGAAATTGTATCTACATTAGGGGGCACCCCAAGCTCAGTAAAACTGTGGTCCTTGCAGACTCATGGAAGTATGATCTTTGTGGTTTTAGGGAAGATCTGGAAGAATTCCATGGATTATCAGGTAGAGATAATTTTCCTCTTCCCTTACTTTCATCCAAATATTAATGAATGGAGTCTCTCTCTCTCTCTCTCTTTCTCTGCTAAGCTGTGTGGAGTTGAGGAAGAAGTGACTGTAGCAATCCTGTGGCCACCACCAGTGGAAATGTTGTGTGTCAAACCTGGAGCCGGTCATGCACTGGGTCTCAACCAAGGACTGTGGTTACCACAGATGGTGAGGCCAGAAATACTGTGCCCTTCCTTTTAGGGCAGTGAGTTTCTGCCAGCCCTGCATGGGTCTAGAGATGCCAGAGATCTGGGAGTCAGGATCTGGAGTCCAGAATCCTAGGAATCTACCTGGTGCTCTATTCTCCTGTGGCTGAGCTGGCACCCATGCCACAAGACAAAGTCCTTTCCATGCTTCCTTCCCTTTTCCACATGCAGAAGAGTCTCTCCATGGCCATAACCACCCCAGTTGCACAGCAAGTACTGTCTGGCTACTGTCCATGTTCCCTCAAGGGCTAAACAGTTTTATGTGTTTCCAAGACTTTTTAAGAGAGATTTTTCATTGTGTGATGTTATCCATGGTCCCATATATACGGATCCTTATAGAATTTTAATGCCAGGGTCAAAAAACTTTCCTTTTCAATACCAAGTTTTGTCTTTCATTCTATGTGGTAATGAGATAAATATAACACAATTTAGTTCACTTTTTCCCTTGGCTACCAGGCTGCTCAGAACCAAATTTCATGGTCAAACTTTGGCATTAATACATCTATGGGTTCTGAACAGACACATTTCTTCCTTCTAATGGATTTTGCTTTTCCTTCTTAAAATTTTAATTGGCCTAGTTTATAGATAATATTGCAAATCTCTTTGAATATATTTTAAGGTCAATGAAGCATAATATATTCAGAAAAGATTAACTCTAGGGTTTCCTTTAGCTCTGGAATTTCTGATAATGTATTGCAAATGCATATACAATCTCATTTTGACTAGTAATTTTCTTGACTGAGAGAGAAATTTATAGAATGCTAGATGTAAAAAGGACTTTAGAGGTCATTTGTTCTAAATATATTTATTTTGCATATAAAGATTAAATTATTTGCTCAAGGTTATATAGCTGAACATGAGCAGATTAGAGATTAGCACCCAGATCATCTGAATGCTAATTTCCAATCTACGATTCTTTTTATCAATATTACATCCAAAATCAAAAAAATTGTCATACTCAAAATCAAAAAGAAATTTAATAGAAAATTTCAATTAGAAAACTTACTTCTTGTCTCAGTTTCCTATCAGTAAACACTGTTATCCCTAAAAATAAAGTTGTATTTTTTTTCTAAATTGCCTATGACTTACTTCATGTCTTAAAAGGCATAAATACATTTTAATCAAAGCTTCAATAGCTTAGGCCATTATACAGTATCAGCCTCCTTTTTAAATAATGGGGTTTCTTCTTTTTGTTTATAAAGATCCCTTCACCCCTGATGGCTAAAATTAATTCATGTTGTTTCTGTTGCCCTTATCTTTCTATTGCATGCCTGAACTGACTCAGAGAACCCTGTCAAGTGCATCAGTATGCCCTCACCTCAGAGAACTCTGATGACTGCTCAGCATAATGAGGAGCAGGGTGTCTGGTCCTGGAGAGTTAATTGGAGTTGTCTGACCAAAATTTTGAAGCTTTATTTCCTGACCTTTTCTTAAATGAACACACATCTCAAGCCTACAGAGGAAAGGTAGTGGTTGGGGGAAGGGAGTGCAACAATCTGCTACTGAACTGATGGGTGTTCTTCTTGAGTATAATTGCACCTTCCCTTCAGTTTATACAGAACTTCCAAGGCTCAGCTGGTTGTATCATTCTTGCTATGTTACATAAAACTTAAGTTGAATTAACAGTCTCTTGATGAGGCACAGAACTAAGAGAGAAAAAGGCAATAGGCCAAAAAAGGAAAAAGGCTTTTGGGTCTATGCCTTTTGTAAAAACATCTACCTCTTCCTCCAACCATACTGGCCATTACTAATAGCTAAAATCCAGGATTAGTCCTCAGTCCTAAAGTAATTGTATATTTCTGGGCTTGTTACTCCCTCTTTCTGCAACCCTTACGCTACTCTCAGCCTTCTTTTCATAGAATGAAGGAAAAAATAGTAGCTTTTATTGAGCAATTACTGCATAGGCACTCTGCTAGGCATATTCACACCCATGTCATTAATTCTCTCATTACCATTGACTAGTAAGGATGATCAACTTTCTTTTCAAAGACTGAAAAACATAATCTTCCTAGAGAGAATAAATTGCTTGTTACCAAGTAAATGGTACTGAAATTCATAGTCTGAATCTACATCTCCTACTATCATCATTTTACCATGCTGTCTTTCTTAGCAAAGTGTCATATTAAGGGATTAAGTGTCACCATCCCAAAGAAAACTAGTGGGAAAATAAGTTATGGCTAACGGTGAATTTTAAGATAGTGCAATACTTTGGTAGAACACATTACTTTGGAAGAGGGTTTCTTCTCCAACATTCTTCATATCACACAACCAATTACTCACAACACAGAGCAGCTTGGTGAGGCTTTGAAATAGTATTTCAAACTAATGTGAAGAATACATTGCTGGGATTCTGCCCCATTGGGCCTTAAATAATATACTGTGAACAGCAGTTTAAGTATGTCAAGCACATCTGACCCATGTCTGTCTTTCATTCTTTAATATACAGACAGGAAGGCATGCATGTATGCACACAAACCCACCCCACGATCATATACATACTTTGAAGGTCTGATCATTGTCAGGAAATCAGACATTGGGTTCTAATGCTATGAGGCTATTCAAAGGCCTGGCTCTAATAGCTGTCTCAAGAAGAGTTCAAGGTTATGGAATGTGAAGGCAAGTACATTCTGCATATTCTGTCAGGAGAAAACCAGCTTGACATGCTGATAGGTTTTACCTACCCACAATCTTCCACCTCCACTTTCAACGGTCTTCTTACTTGATTCCTAAAATCTTTACATACATTCCAACAAATTCTAACTCTGATTCTAATCAGTTTTCATTTACAATTTGAAAATGGAGACTTTACAGACTGGAATATCTCACACATACACACACACACACACACACACACACACAGTCTAAGTAATCATTTTAGTTCTTTGTCCTGTAATGGTGGTTATTTTTCACTGAGGCATGCACATGTAATTGTCAGATAATCACTGAAATGAATATTTTCTTAAGAGCAAGACAGTTGTTTTTTTTTGTCTGTAGGCCTTCAGAATACTGTAAGGCATCTGAAACATAGTAGGAGTTCATCCTTTTGGGGGAAAATGAAATTAATATATTGGGAAAGTATTAGAAAACATGTAGAGGGAAACTTTTGCCAGTAGGATTATAAAATGGGTACAACAAATAGAAAGAATGAACAGCTTGTTTTTAAATAGAATCAGGGTTTAGAACACAAGCATTAGAGTTCCGTAACAGATGCTTCTGGTGCCCCATGCCACAGTCACTTGGCCCATCTTTACTTTCAGCTGCTTTTGTGGCATACAATTCCACAGGTGTTCAGACAACCTTCTGCAGGCAGCTGTCCTACCTCGAGTCTGTAAAGCTTAAGGTCTTTCTGCTTTGTGCCCCAAGGCCTTCTCTCATGCCTCTGGAGCCAATTTGTTCCTAGAAAAATTGCAGCCCAGAAATGCAGTTGAGTTAATGCTCCCAGGGACAACCCTTAACTACTGGAGGATGAGAGTCAGTTAATATATTTTCTAGCTATCTTTTCAAGTAGATTATTTTGGAAGGTATTTGGTATGCTTCTCAGGAGGTTTCAGTGTAATTCAGCCCCTGCTGCTCACAGTAGTGACTTAAAAATGTACTCTTGTGTCAGCTTTTTCTTCTTTCTTGTCTTTTTCTACCATCTTACTCTGATTGTTAAATCATATACCAAATAAGTTACCTTGATCCAAGTTTTATTCACAGGCTCCGCTATAAGGTGAACTTAAGTTCATATACATCACAACTTAAATTATGATTCTACTGCTTATTGTCTATATGGCCTTGAACAACTTCCTAAACTTCTCTGAGTACCAGTTCCTTTAAATGTTAATGGGTATAGTAATAGTGTTTAACTCACATAGTTGTTGAAAAATTTAAATGCAATAATATATATAAAATGCTTAGCATAGTGTCTAGCCAATCGTTAGAGATCAATAAACTGATGATTACAAATACAATTATGTATTTAACTAAGTTGTTCTTAAACGGGTTGAATCTGCAGTAGTCTCATAGCACACACTTAACCAGCTGCTAACTACTCTAGGTTGGATGAAGCCCCTGTTCCCTCAGATTACTTCAACCCTGCCTTCCAAAAGATGACTAGGACAAAGGATATACTAAAGATCTGGTACATATTTAATATTTAACTGCTTCTTACATATCTAACAAAAATGCCTGATTAACACATATTCAAAAGTATAGCATTATGTATTGAAATCTGATTGGTAGTTAGTCACCACACTGATTATGGTAGCATACATAAGGGAAGGGGAATAAGACTGAATGGGAAGATTGGACTGGAACAATTCCCTATACCAAACCAATCAGGAAGGCTCCTCAAGTGGTGGGATTGGTATTTCTAGCCTAAGGAGCAATAAATCATAACAAGTCTTTCATTCAATTCATTAAGTGCCAGGCATCAGAACCTCAAGAGCAAACCATTACTACACTCTTTCATCATAGGAGAAATTTTTGTCATTCTGCAAATTTAGTTTAAAAATCATTCTGTGTTTTCCTTGTGAGCAACCTATTCAGATCCACGACATAAGTGATAAAATAAAAATTATAGGTTCCATTCATTGAACAAACTATGCTGTAAATGGGAATATAAGACAGAAATAATTAACAAAGTGTATGAGACAGAATTTGAACAATTCACAAAATATCACAGGCATTCACAGAAAGAACAGTGTTTTTTCAGTCTGTGGCACATGGAACCACACATGAGAAGAGAGGTAGATTAAGGCAGTGCTTCCCAACCACCTTCACGTGATGGCTCACATAAAAATGAGAATATTTGTATGGCATGCTAGGGAGGAATGATGTGATTGATCCTTCCTTCTTCTTACCCAGGAAGTCTTCCATTTAAAAAAATCAAGCCAAAACAAAACAGCAAAACAAAAATCTACTAAATCTTCAAAAATATGTGCCTCTCCTAAAGAGACTTGCCAAAAGCTTACAAAAAGCAAGCCCTTTAATTTTTCTATTCATCAATGCTCAACCTGGACACAAGCATACTTACAAATACATTTATAAAAATCCTCTCCCATTGGAGTACAGATTTTCTTGCCATTTTGACATAGGCACATACAAGGGTGAAAAAGGTTCTTCTCCAGTCTCAGAGAGAGAAAGCCAATTTAAATGCACATGGCAGGCAGAATAATTGTCTCCCAAAGATGTCAATGCTTGAATCCCCAGAACCTGTGAATATGATAAATTATATGGCAAAGGCAAACTAAGGTATCAGAAGGAATTTAGGTTACTAATAAGTTTTTCACTTTAAGATAAGGAGATTATGCTGGATTATCTGGGTGGGCCCAATGTAACTGCAAGGGCTGTTAAATGCGAAACAGCAAGGCAGAAGTGTCAGTTTCAGGGTAATGCAGTGTCAGAAAGGCTTGAACAGCTATTGCTGGCTTTGAAAAAGGAATGGGGCCATGGGCTAAGAAATGTGGCCAGGCCTTTAGAAGCTTGAAAAGATGAGAAAACAGATGCCCTCTAGAGCCCCCGGAAAGGAAGACAAACTTACTCTACCTCTCGTCCCACATGTGGTTCCATGTGGTCCCACATGTGGATCTTGATTTTAGTCCAGTGAGATGCATTTCAGACTCCTGATGTACAGAACTGTAAGATAATAAGTTTGTGTTGTGTTAAACTACTAAATGTGTGATAATGTGTTGCAGTTAATACCAATAGAATACTAATATCACCAAAAAAAAAAGCATAAAATAATTCACTCTTTAAGACTAAATGAAGCAGACTATCTTGTGGTTACTTTCTAGTTATTCCTAACCAATTATTACCATATTTCCGAGTAGAAGTCCTCCCTGGCCTTTATAACACTTATACAGTGCTATCAAAAAGACATGAGAGAAAAAAACACTACAGACTCTCTTCCACAAAAATATTTTTCTCAACAGCTTATCATTTTCTTAACACTACCTATACAAAAGTCTTTTGAGATGAAGAAGGCCTGTGCTCTAACACGAAGAGGTAATCTGAGAAAATACAAGTTAACATTATGCTTTTCAAAGTGAGATATGCATATCCCCATAATTGTAGTGTTAGAAAGCATAAAACCACAGTAAAAATGCATTGTATCTTCGTGGGGTGTCAATTTTACTTTAAGATTGGTGAACAGGTGAAATAGTTTTTATTGTAAAATACACTTGAACATGTTGAGAAATAGGCTGGATTTTTGAGTAGACAGGAAACATCAAAGAAATATCTCACTGGTAAAGTTTTATTTTGTTTTGTTTTTCAGAAAAGCTCCCACAGACTCTGGTGAGCTGACTTTTCCTTTAAACAACTTTGAGAAGTACTGAATTAAATTATTATCTGCTATTTTCAACTTTTCTGATGCGTGTAGGCTTGACGCTGCCAGACTGCAAGCTCTTCAAGGGCAAGTACTTTGTCTTCTATTGTTTTTTTTAACATTCTGATTAGAGTTCCTTATGTGAACACTCCACATCAAAGTTGCTTTTGGAACCCTTAATTCTTTTCAGCAGCTTCTGCTTTTCAAGGTGAATACTAACCCTACTAGATAGATGACAAGCCACAGACATAACAACTTTCATTACATTATAGATAGTGATGGGGACATACTACCAGCTAGCCTGGATGTTTTTGCAAAATCCACTTCTGCAAGATCTCAGCTAGCCCACTAGGCTAAGACAAAATAGGACAGAAAGCATAATTCATGACAGGACGTTCCACGTGGCCCTCTGAAAGTTTTCCAAAAGGACAGGAAATGTTCTTTGTTTCTACTTTGGCTTCCTCTCTCTCCTCACTCCAGGCTGGTCTCAGAATTCACAAAGAAAAGCAAAAATAATCAAGAAGCGTTTGGAAGAGTACTGGAGCACTCTAATTTGTTGACAGTGGAAAGTTTTCCATTTGTTAGCACATTGCAATTTTCACATTCTATACCTTACCCTGCATTTTTTACTGAGTGTTGCTGACACGGCCTCTCAGCAGAATGAAACTTAATTATTTTCCCCACTGCATAGTCAAAAGAGCTTCCCTTTTTTGAGGCTTGCAACATGAAGCCAAAATAAATCACCTGGTGAAAAACATAAAATGTCAATAATCTGGCTGTTCTGCCACATGACACATGAATAAAATATGCTAACTATATCCATGCAGATATATATACATATATATATATGCTTACTATGTATCTATCTACCTACATGTCTGTGTGTGAATATATATAAAACTATATAAACTGTATACTGAATGTTTGATGCAATTGGCATTTTGTAAGTATATCCTTAAACACTGCTTTGGTCGGGTAGAGTTAGATTACAAAAAAGTTGTGATCTATGAAATTGTCTTCCCACACCCCACCAATTTTTTGATACCTCATTAACTACTTGTGTCCTGGGTATCCAGTTTATGACCTTTCCTACTGTCTTTCTTCTCATCTCTCATGTCTTCTCTTAACTTCAAATGCTCCATCTATGCTTTCCTTTGCAAGTCAGGTTCTCTGGCAAGTGAACTCAGAGATAAAGATTACCATGCAGAAAGTATGTAAGAGAGTGCTCTCCAGATCAATACCTGTGGAAATGAGTAGAAGAAAACAAGGCTAGACAGAAGGAAAACTCCAGCTGCCATACAATTCCAACAAAGATTTCCATGATCCCACTGAGATGGCCTTTCAGAATTGGCCCAGGGTGTGAAAAGAAGCCTGTATAACTTTTGTCAATCAGTTCTTGATATGAGCTGCTCCTTAAGTGAGGCATTTTTCTTATTCATTCTTAGCAGCTAAGGGAATAATCCTTCATTCCTGAGGAGGATCTGAGTGGTACAGCACAGTGTCTACCACACACTCCATCGGAGACTATATTATTGAGAATTGTAATTAACATACATTCCTAAAAATGTTAAAAATATAATTTTCCTGTAGGTGGTCCTTAAGCAATATTACTAATTTGGGATATTTATGATCTCACAACAAACTAGAAAAACAGATGATTTCTCAAGTCTTTTCAAATTGTTCCATAAAAGTAAATGCTCACTTTATTAATATTGATAGGCTGAATCTTAAAAGTGAGTGAGTTGCTGAGTGGAAGGAACATGAGCTTTGGAGTCAGATAAACTTGAGAATCCTGATTCTTAGTTAATTTTCTGCAAGTGTTACAGCAAATTAAATTATCTGAGCTTCAGTTTTCTCAGCTGTAAAATCCGGCTACTAATAGCACTTCATAAGATTTTTATGATCATTAAATGAGATGAGGTGGAATACTTAATACAGTGCCTGGCTAATAAGAAATGTGACAATAGAATGAAGAGGTTAAAAGGGCCGCCTTTGAAGTCAGAAAAGCTAGGGATTAGCTTTCAGGTTTGCTTCTTACTATCTATGTAACCTTGGGAAAATTACTTGAAATACCTAAGCCTCAGCTTAGACCTATTAAATGGTGATAATAATAGTGTGTATTTCATATAGTAGCTGTGAAGACTGAATAAAATGATGTATGAAAAGTACTTAGTACAGTGCCTGGCACATAATAAGTGCTCGTAAGTGTTAGCTACTATTAAATCAGTCTAAGGAGGCTTCAGCAAGTCATCAACAGGTTTCCCATATGTTTCCCAAAACATACGTATATTTATTCAGTATTCAGATTTTCTATAATTTAATATTAATTCATAGTAATATAGATTTGAAGAATTCAACCGCTCATTTCAATTACAAACTTTGCTGAGGAGTACTAATGACAGGCACTTTTAACTTCATTTATTCAAGCATTATTGAGGTATAATTGACAAATAAAAGTCATAAATATGTAAGGTATACATTGTGGTTTTGATATACCTATAAATTATGAAATAAACACAATAAGCTAATTAAAATATCTATCACCTCACATGGTTACTATTTTCCTCCTTAAGCATTATTCATTCAGTTGTAAATAACCCAATTACACTATTTTAAAATGTACGGTTATTTTTGACTATAGTCACCCTGTTGTGCTATCAAGTAGTAGGTTTTACTGATTCTTTCTAAATGATTTTTGTACCCATTAACCATCCTCACTTCCCCTCATCCCACTACCGATCCCAGCTTCTGGTAAACACTCTTCTACTCTCTATGACCATGAGTTCAACTGTTTTGATGTTTAGATCCCACAAATAAGTCAGAACATGTGATGTTTGTCTTTCTATGCCTGGCTTATTTCACTTAACATAATGACCACCAGTTCCATCCATGTTGTTGCAAATGACAGGATCTCATTCTTTTTTATGGCTGAAGTACTCCCTTTTGTCTATGTACCACATTTTATCCATTTGTTGATGGACATTTAGGTTGCTTCCAAATCTCAGCTATTGTGAACAGTGCTGCAACAATCATGGAAATGAAGATATCTCTTCCATATATTGATTTCCTTTGGGGTATACACAAGGTAGTGGGATTGCTGGATCATATGGTAGTTCCATTTTCAGTTTTTTGAGGAAACTCCTAACTGTTCTCCAAAGTGACTGTACTAATTGACATTTCCATCAACAGCGTACAAGGGTTCCCTTTGCTCTGCATCCTCTCCAGCACTTGTTACTGCCTATCTTTGCACAAAAGCCATTTTAACTGAGGTGAGATGATACCTCATTGTAGTTTTGATTCGTATTTCTCTGATGATCAATGACATTGAGCACCTTTTTATATGCCCATTTGCCATTTGTATGTCTTCTTTTGAGAAATGTCTATTCAAATCTTTCGCTTATGTTTTGATCAGTTTTTTTCTTCCTATAGAGTTGTTTCAGTTTCTTGTATATTCTGGTTATTAATCCCTTCTCAAATGAGTGGTTTGAAAATATTTTCTCCCATTCTGTGGGTTGTCTCTTCACTTTGTTGTTTTCTTTTCTGTGCAGAAGCTTTTTAACTTGATGTGACCCCTTTTGTTCATTTTTGCTTTGGTTGCCTGTGCTTGTGGGCTATCGTTAAAGAAATTTTTGCCAAGACCAATCTCCTGGAGATTTTCTCCAATGTTTTCTTGTAGTAGCTTTATAGTTTGAACTCTGAGATTTAAGTCTTCAATCCATTTTGATTTTTTGTATACGATGAGACAGGGATCTAATTTCATTATTCTGCATACAACTATCCAGTTTTCCTGGCACTATTTATTTAAGAGATTGTCTTTTCCTCCAGTGTATGTTCTTGGCGGCTTTGTTGAAAATGAGTTTACGGTAGGTGTGTGGATTTGTTTCTGGGTTCTCTATTTTGTTCCATTGGTCTATGTGTCGGTTCTGATGTCAGTAACATGCTGTTTTGGTTACTAGCTCTGTAGTACAAATTGAAGTCAGGTAGTGTGATTCCCCCTGCTTGTTCTTTTTCTTTAGAATAGTTTTGGCTATCCTGGGTCTTTTGTGGTTCCATATAAATTATATGACTTTTTCTATTTCTGTGAAAAATATCATTGGTACTTTGATTGGGATTGCATTGAATCTGTAGACTGTGTTGGGTAGCATGGACATTTTAACAATATTTTTTTTCAATCCATGCACATGGAATATTTTTCCATTTTTTCATGTACTCTTCAATTTTTTTCATCAGTGTTTTATAGTTTTCAGTATAGACATCTTTCACTTCTTTGTTTAATTCCTAGGTATTTAGTTTTATATTTGACTACTATAAATGAAATTTAAAAAATTTTTTTCACATGGTTCACTGTTGATAATAGAAATGCCACATATTTTTGTATGTTGATTTTTGTATCCTGCAACTTTACTGAATTTGTTTATCAGTTCTAATAGTTTTCTTGTGGACTCTTTAGGTTTTTCCAAATATGAGATTATATCATCAGCAAACAAGGATAATTTGACTCCTTGCCTTCCAATTTGGATGCCCTTTGTTTCTTTCCCTTCTCTGATGATCTAGCTAGGACTTTAAGTACTATGTTGAATAACAGTGGTGACAGTTAGAATCTTTTTTGTTTTCCAGATGTTAGAACAAAGACTTTCAGTGTTTGTCCATTCAGTATACTACCTGTGGGTCTGTCATATATGGCTTTTATTGTGTTGAGGTACATTACTTCTATACCCAGTTTTTTTAGGGTTTTTATAATAAATGAATGTTGAGTTTGATCAAATGCTTTTTCAGCATCAATGAAAATGATCATATGGTTTTTAGTACTCACTCTGTTGATACTATGTATCATGTTAATTTGTGTATGTTGAAACATTCTTGCATCCCAGGAATAAATCCCACTTAGTCATGATGAATAATAGTTCTAATGTATTGTTGAATTTGGTTTGCTAGTATTTTGTTGAGGATTTTTGCATCAATATTCATCAGAGACAATGGCCTGTAGTTTTCTTTTTATGGACGTGTCTTTGTCTGGTTTGGGGATTATGGAAATACTGGCCTTGTAGAATGAGTTTAGAAATATTCACTCTCCTCTATTTTTCAGAATAGTTTCAGTAAGACTGTTATTAGGTCTTCTTTAAGTGTTTGGTAGAATTTAGCTGTGAAGCCATGGGGTCCTGGGATTTTCTTTACTAAGAAACTTTACATCACAGCTTCGATCTCATTACTTGTTATTGGTCTGTTCAGGGTTTGGATTTCTTCCTGGTTCAATTTCGGTAGGTTGTATTTATCTGAAAATTTGTCTACTTATTCTACATTTTCCAATTTATTGGCATATAGTTGCCCATAGTAGCCACTAATGAGCCTTTGAATTTCTGCAGTATCAATTGTCATGGTTCCTCCTTCATTTCTGATTTTATTTGGATCTTTTCTCTTTTTTTCTTAGTCTGGTTAGAAGTTTGTCAATTTTGTTTAACTTTAAAAAACAATTTTTGTTTTTTTATTTCAATTTCTTTGATTTCTGCTCTGATCTTTAACATTTATTTTCTTCCAGTTTTGGGTTTGGTTTGCTCTTTTCTAATTCTTTAAGATGCATTGTTAGATTGTTTATTTGAATCTTTTTTTTTTTTGATGTAGGCACTTATAGCTATAAACATCTCTCTTAGTACTGGTTTTGATATATCATATAGGTTTTGGCATGTTGTGTTTCCATTATCATTGTTTCAAAAAATTTTTTATTTTCCTTCTTAATTTTTTCATGGACCCACTGGTCATTCAGGATCATATTGCTTAATTTCTATGTATTTGTATAGTTTCCAATTTTTTTCTTGTTATTAATTACTAGTTTTATTCCATTGTGGTAAAAGAAGATGCTTGATGCTATTTTAATTTTTGGAATGTTTTATGAATTGTTTTATTACTAAAATACAGTCTATCCTTGAGAATGATCCATGTGCTGAAGAAAAGTATGTATTCGGCAGCTCTTGGATGAAACGTCTCTAAATAGCTCTTGGATGAAATGTTTCTAAATAGCTCTTGGATGAAATGTCTCTAAATATTGATTAGATCCATTGGTCTATAGTGCAGATTAAGGCTGATGTTTCCTTGTTAATTTTACGTCTGAAAGAGCTGTTTAATACGGAAAGTGGCATGTTGAAGTCTCCTGCTATTATTGTATTGGGGCCTATCTCTCCCTTGAGCCCTAAGCTTTATATATCTGGGTTCTCCAATGTTGGGTGCATGTATATTTACACTAATTGTATCTTCTTGTTAAACTGACCCCTTTATCATTATATACTGACTTTGTCTCTTCTTAGATTTTTGTACGGAAATCTATTTTGTCTAATATAAGTATAGCAACTCCTGCTCCTTTTCTGTTTCCATTGACATGAAATATCATTTTTCATCCCTTTATTTCAATCTATGTGTGTCTACAGGTGAACTGTGTTTCTTGGAGGCAGCAGATCAATGAGTCTTTTTCTTTTTCATTCGTTCAGCCAGTCTGTCTTTTGGTTTAGTCCATTTACATTCAATGTTATTACTAACAAGTAAGGACTTACTCCTTCCATGTGTCATTTGTTCTCTGGTTGTTTTGTGGTCTTCTCCATTTTTTCTTTCTTTCCTTTTTTTTCCGTAGTGAAGGTAATTTTCCCTGGTGATATGATTTAGTTTCTTGCTTTTTATTTTTTGTGGATCCATTGTATGTTTTTTAGTTTGAGGTTACCATGAGGCTTGCAAATACTATTCCATTATTTTTAATTGATAACAACTTAACACTTTGCATAAACACGCAAAAAGAAAACTTTAAAAAAAGCCTCTATGCCTTAACTTTGTACCCCCACTTTTTAGCTTTTTGTTGTACTTATTTATATCTTTTTGTATTGACTATGTCTTGAAAAGTTGCAGTTATTATTTTTTATTGGTTCACTGTTTCATCTTTCTGCTAGGATAAGAGTAGTTTACACATCACAATTACAGTGTTATAATATTCTGTGTTTTTCTGTGTACTTACAAGTTTCATACCTTCTGGTGATTATGTTCATTATTGTTCTTTTCTTTCTGATTGAAGTACTTCTTTTAGCATTTCTGGTGGGACAGGTCTGGTATTGATGAAATCCCTTAACTTTTGGTTGTCTGGGAAGGTCTTTATTTCTCCTTCATGATTGAAGGATATTTTCACCAGATATGCTATTGTAGGGTCAACTTTTTATTTTTTCCTTCAGCACTTTAAATATATCATGCCACTCTCTCCTGGCTTGTAAGATTTCTACTGGAAAGTTTGTTGCCAGATGTATTGGAGCTTCACTGTATTTTTCTCTTGCTGCTTTTAGGATCCTTTATTTTTGACCATTGGGAGTTTGATTATTAGATGTCTCGAGGTAGTCTTCTTTGGATTCATTCTTCTTGGTGTTCTATAAAGTTCTTGTATTTAGATATGGATACATTTCTCTATGTTTGACAAATTCTCTGTTATTATCCCTTTGAATAAACTTTCTAACCATATCTCTTTCTCTACCTCCTCTTTAAGGCCAGTAACTCTTAGATTTGCCCTTTTGAGGTTATTTTCTAGATGCTGTTGGTGTGGTTTATTGTTTTATTTTTTCTTTTGTGTCCTCTGACTATGTATTTTCAATTGGCCTGTCTCTCAGCCCACTAATTCTTGTTTCTGCTTGATCCATTCTGTTATTAAAGGACCCTGATGCATTCTTCAGTACGCCAATTGAATACTTAAGCTCCAGAATTTCTGCTTTTTTAAATTATTTCAATCTCTTTGCTAAATTTATCTGATAGAATTCTGAATTCCTCCTGTATTATCTTGAATTTTCTCTGCATTTCCTCAGCATAGCCATTGTGAGTTCTCTGTCTGAAAGCTCACATATCTCTGTTTCTCCTGGATTGGTCCCTGGTACTTTATTTAGTTCATCTGGTGAGATTATGTTTTCCTGAATGGTGTTGATGCTAGTAAAGGTTCTTTGGTATCTGGGCATTTAAGGGCAAAGAATTATAGTGTTCACTGGGCTTATTTGTAGCCGTCCTTCTTGAGATGTCTTCTTAGATATTTGAAAGGACTTGGGTATTGTAATCTAAGCTTTATCTGCCTTGGGAGTCATCCCAAGTTCGATAATGCTGTGGTTCTTGCAGACTTGTAGAGTTCCACCTTTATGGTATTGGACAGATGCAGAACAATTGTCTAGATTACTAGGCAGAGATTCTTTCTCTTTTCTCTTATCTTCTTCTAAATGCACAGAGTCTCTATGTTATAAGCAACCTAAAACTGGGGGTGGAGTGACACCAGCTCACCTGTGGCTAATCTGGCCTGGGCTGCTGTAAGTGCTCCCTCTGTGGGCAGGCATCAGCTGTTTCGTCTGGTTTTCCATTCTGCTCTAATGTGACAGCACCGAATTCATTGTCTTCACAATTGCTTTGCTCTCTCTTCCCCAGTGCCCAGAGATGCTCGTGGCACCCTGCTGCTGCTGGGGTTGAAGGAGGGTTTCTGTCAACAATTCCGGACTGTTATTTTTTCTTCTATCTTCAGTTCTTCTTTTAGCAATATAAATTTAGAACAAGGTACTATGAATGTTCACCTGATTTTTGGTTCTTTTGAAGGTGTTTGTTCTTTGTAGATGGTTGTTAACTTGGTGTTCTTGTGTGGGGGGAAATGTTGGAGACTTCTATTTCACCACCTTCCATCTATGATTTCTTTCAAGCATGTTTTGTAGTTCTACTTGCACAGATCTTTCACCTTCTTGGTTAAGTATATTCCTAGGTATTGTATTTTTTTGCAACATTTTAAAAGGAATTGCATTCTTGATATGATTTTCAGCTTCTTTGTTGTTGGTATATAGCAGTGTTACTGATTTCTGTACGCTATCTTTGTAAACTGACACTTTGTGGAATTTATCAAATCTGGTAGTCTTTTGGATGAGTCTTTGGGGTTTTCGATGTATACAATCATTGGCAAACAGTGATAATTTGAGTTTCTCTTTTCCAGTTTGGATGACCTTTATTTCTTTTTCTTGACTGTTTGTTGTGGCTAAAACTTCCAGTACTATGCTGAACAGAAGTGGTGAAGATGGGCATCCTTGTCTTGTTCCAGTTCTCAGGAGGAATGCTTTCAACCTTTCCCCCATTCACTATGATGATGGCTGTGGGTTTCTCAGATGTATCTTTCATAACTTTTGAGGTATCATTTTGAGGTATGTCCTTTCTATGCCTAGTTTATTAATGGTTTTTATAAAGGGAAGCTGGATTTTATCAAATAATTTTTCTGTATCTATTGAGATGATCATATAGTTTCTTTAAAACTCTGTTTATGTGATATAGTACATTTATTGACTTGTGTATGTTAAAACATTCCTACATCCCTGGATAGAAATTTATTTGATAATGGTGAATTACCTTTTTGATGTGCTGTTTGATTCGGTTTGCTTGTATTTTGTTGAGGATTTCAGCATGTATGTTCATCAAGGAGGATACTGTTCTGTACTATTTTTATTGTTGTTATGCCTTTTCCTGCTTTGGGTATGGAGATGATACTGGCTGCATAGAATGAGTTGGGGGATATTCCTTCTTTCTCAATCTCTTGGAATAATTTCAGTAGGGTTGGTACCAACTATTCTTTAAATGTCTGGTAGAATTCCATGGTGAATCCATCTGGCTCTCAGCTCTTTTGTTGACAAGATTTTTTATTATTAATTCAATCTCACTGCTTATTAGTGATCTGTTCAGGGTTTCTATTTCTTCTTAATTTAATCCAGGAGGGTTTTATGTTTCCAGGGATTTATCCATTTCTGCTAGATTTTCTAGTTCGTGTGCATAGAGGGGCTCATAGTTGTCTCCGATGACCTTTTGTATTTTTGTGGTGTTGGTTGTAATGTATCTGAATCCTCTGTCTTTCTTGGTTAATCTAGGTAATGGTCTTAATGGTCTATCTATTTATCTTTCCAAAGAATCAATTTTTTGTTTCATTGATCTTTTGTATTGTTTTTCATTTCAAATTCATTTAGGTCTGCTCTGATACTTTTAGTTTCTTTTCTTCTGCTACCTTTGGGCTTGTTCTTATTTCTCTAGTTCCTTAAGATATGATGTTAGGTTGTCAATTTGTAATCTTTCAAGTTTCTCAATGTAGGAATTTAGTACTATAAACTTTCCTATTAGCACTGCTTTTGCTGTATCCCAGAGGTTTTGATAACTTTTGTCACTATCAGCATTCACTTCAAATATTTTTTAACTTTCCATCTTGATTTCAGTATTAAACCAAAAACCATTCGGACTACGTTGGTTAATACACATGTATTTATATAGTTTTGAGGTGCCCTTTGGGATTTGATTTCTAGTTTTAGTCTACTGTGGTCTTAGAAGATACCTGATATGATTTAAAATTTTAAAAACATAAAGTCTTGCTTTGTGGCCTATCATATGGTCTATCTTGAAGAATGTTTCATGTGCTAATGAGAAGAATGTATATTCTGTAGTTCTTAGGTTGAATATTCTGTTAATGTATGTTAGGTCCATTTGTTCTAGAGTACAGTTTTAGTCCATTTTTTGTATACTTTCTATATCAATGATCTGTCTACTGCTGTTAGAGGAGTGTTGAAGTCCTCCACTATTATTGTGTTGCTATCTCATTTCTTGGGTCTAGTAGTAATTCTTTCAGGAATCTGGGAGCTCCAGAGTTAGGTGCATATATATTTAGGATTGTAATATCTTCCTGTTGGATTAATTTTTTACCACTATATAATGACCTTCTCTTGTTTTTACTATTGTTGCTTTAAAGTACGTTTTACCTAATACAAGAATAGCTCCTCTTGCTTGCTTTCGGTTTCCATTTGCATGGGATATTATTTTATACCCCTTTGCCTTGAGTTTCGATAAATCATTACATGTTAGGTGAATTTCTTGAAGACAGCAGGTATTTGGTTTGCAATTTTTTTAATTCATTCTATCAATCTGTGTTTCTTATGTGGAGCATTTAGGCCATCTAATTTGGCTCTCGGTGCTTTCAGAGGTTCAGTGTTACTACTGAGGTGTGAGGTACAGTTTCAGTCATCATGTTGACTGTTACCTAGATATTTTGTTTTTATGTTGACTTATTGTTTTATAGGCCCTGCGAGTTTTATGCTTTCAAGAGGTTTTACTGTGGTACATACCTTTTGCTTAAAGATTTAGAACTCCTTTTAGCATTTCTTGTAGGACTGATCTAGTAGTGACAAATTACCTCAGCATTTGTTTGTCTAAAAATGACTATTTCTCTTTATGAAACTTAGTTTTGCTGGATACAAAATTCTTGGCTGATAGTTATTCTGTTCAAGGAGGCTAAAGATAGGACCCCTATCCCTTCTGGCTTGTAAAGTTTGTGCTTAGAAGTCTGCTGTTAGTCTGATAAGTTTTCCTTTATAGGTTACCTGATGCTTTTGTCTCTCTTAGAATTCTTTTCTTCATGTTACCTTTAGATAGGCTGATGACTATATGTCTTGGTGATGTACTTATTGCAGTGAATCTCCGAGGAGTTCTTTGAGATTCTTTTATTTGGATATCTAAATCTCTAGCAAGACAATGATGTTTTCTTCAATTATTCCCTCACATATGTTTTCCAAAGACTTTTCTTTCTCTTCTCCTTCAGGTACACCTATGTGTCTTAGGTTTGGCCATTGTACATAATCCCATATTCCTTGGAAACTTTGTTCATTTCTTTTTTTATTTTAGTCTTATTGGGTTAATTCTAATGTCTTTGAGCTCTGAAATTATTTTTTTTCTACTTGGTCTAGTCTATTGTTAAAAGTTTCTACTGCATTTTGTAATTCCCTAAATGTGTCTTTCATTTCCAGAAGTTCTGACTGGTTTTTCACTGGAATATTTCTAGAAAATTTTTCATTCATATCCTGAATTGTTTTTTCTTTTTGTTGATTTCCACATTTTTCTTGTACCTCTTTTAGTAGCTTAATAATCAACCTTTTTAATTCTTTATGTGGCATTTCAAAGATTTTATCTTGGTATGGATCCACTGATGGAGGTGTTACAAAACTATGTTTTGTCATATTGCCAGAATTATTTTTGATTCTTTCTCATTTGGGTAGACTATTTCTTCTAATTATTCTTGAATTTATTTTTGAATTAACTGTTTTTTTTTTAAATATTTTTCCCACTTAAGAATATGACATTAATGTTTATAGTTTATTGTAATCTAATTCAGCTCTTGATGCTTTCAGAGGTAAATAATCCCTATGAGTTCCTTGCTTATAGAGAATCTTTTTATTATGGATTTCTCAGATGCTGGTTGTAGTAGCAATGTGCTCAGTGTGTGAGCAAGTTCACTGTCTCCTATGGTGTTTTAATAGGAATGGTCTCTTGAAGATTATCTTGTTCCCTCATGGTGTGCATTAATTAATTGATCAATTAATTTATTTGCCCCAGTATTTTATTTACTCGGCTGAGTAGGTTAAGCTTCAGTCCAGTAGGTGAGGTGTCCCTAGGTAGAAATTGGTTGTGGCTAAAGCAGGTGTGTAAATGCAACACCCAATGGTGAGTAGAGGTCCCAGACTTGATAGAGGTGGCTGGGAGAGCTCTCAGTGAAATCACTGAGGTATAATCGGGGGAAGGATGGGAGCCACCTCAGCTCCACTGACAGGCCAGCAGGAAAGCAATCCACCTCCCAGTCAGCTCCTGACCCAGTTTTCTGGCTATTCACATCAGAGAAGCACTTCTTTTTATCTGCAAGAATGTTGATGTTCCAAGTAGAGAGGAACTGTGACTCTACTCTTCAGGCAAGCCTGAACCTGAAGGGCACTATTTCTGTGGGGATGCAGTCACCCTGAGGTGCTTTGGAAAGGCTGTATGTAGGTGCACTGATGCTGACCTCCATGGGAGAAGTCCCCCCTGTGTCTGCAGTGGTGGATGAGGGAGAAAAAGACAACCCCTTCTACAAGACCCTTCATGAGCACCAGGGCTACTTGTCTGTTATTATGGAGCTGCAGATTGTTCCTGCTGAGCCTGGCAATACACTTGTGCCTCTGCTGAAAGAAATTTCCCACACAGTAAGTTCTGAGGCTTGGGGGAAGTAGGAAAATAATATAGGTTGCTGTGGGTTCATATTTGGTAAGCTGCTTTCACTATTATTCATCTTTTCTCAAAAGTATGTCATGTAAGTTTAGGTGTGTTATTAAAAATATAATGTTCTTAAGTGTAGTCTTAAAATATTAGTAGCTACTCTTTGTTGAATACCTACTTTGTATTAGACTGCATGCTATGTGCTTTACCTAAATAATCTGTCTTACTTGTAAGTATTCTGCAGATTCTTTGTATCTATTGTCTTTTTACATGAAGAGAAACTGAGGCTCACAAAGATTGCATCCTAGCTAAGCTTCCCAACCACAACTGCTCCCCCACCACAACTGCTCCCCCAGTGAGTGGTGGCTGGCATTCAAACCCAAGGTTCTCTATGTCCTAAATTGACACTCTTTCCTTTCCCCCTATATAATATTACCTTTCCCCTGTTAGTTTCCTAGGAACCAATTGTTCTTCAAAACAAAATACAGTTAATGGAAATTTTTTAAAAAGTTCTGAGACTCAGGCCTGTTGTCCAGATTCTTTCGTCCCAGGGGGTGTTCCCTTGGTGTCCTATACTACCCCTTCCCATAGGAGTCAGAATCTCTGAAAATAAGACTACTGTGAATGCTGCTGCTCCTCTGGGTCTAGCCACTTGGGGGGGCTGCCACACTCCAGGCTGGTGCTGAGGAATGAGGAATGTCTACAAGGAACCCAGAGATGTGATCTGTCCTCAAGTCTCCCCGTAGCAGGTACCAGCACCAGTTCTGATAGGGGTGACAGGAGAGTTACATAGACTCTGTGAGATTCCTTGGTAATAAATAGCCTTACTGGGTTGGCTTTCTCAAATGCCAGCTGTAGCAGGAACGGACTGGTCACGTGGACACACTCAAGACCTCTTATTAGCCACGGTGCTGCAGGCAATGGTGATAGCTGAGATTATGTGCAAATTTTCTCCTTCCTGGGTTTTGTGTTATTCTACCTGGAGATACTGTAACAGACATTAATGGTAGGCTTACAGCCAGGAGGTGGCACTTGAAAAACAGCACCAGCTACAGTGGTAGCAGCAGTGGGATTTGCGCTTGCCTTATATTACTCAGGGGATTTACTCTGATTCTCAGGCAATGGGTGTGGCCATAAGGATCCCAAAAGTTTCTGTCCTTTGTGTTTAGTTACCAGGAATGTTGGACAGGAAAAGCCATTTTCCTGGGTCAGGCAGGTCCACACTCTGGATTTCCATATGCAGGGCAAGCAGAGGCCTCAGTGGGGTTTCGGGGGGGGGGGGGTAGGGTTAGTTCTCTGGCTGTTGGAGTAATAATCCAGGGAGGAGCACAGCTGCCTCTGTTGCACAGAAGAGTTCACACAGAAAGCGGGGAGCAGCAGGCATCTGTAAACCCTGCCCAGCTCCCATGCACTTGGCAAGGAATATCACACACCTGCAGTGTTCCAGCAGCAACAGCTCACTAAGTTCCAGGCAGTCTTAACTCAGAACTCAAAACTGTCTCAGGACATAAAATTTCCCTACAGAGACAGCAACCACAGCCTTCAAACCATGCCCCTCCCAGTCAGCCTGCAAAGCCAGGGACACCAGCTTCTGCACTTATGGCTACAGCATACTTCCCATTCTCCCCACAGTCCTGGCAAGGAGAGTTCATCCCCACTTAAGATTATATTGTGAATTTCACTTGGGATCTTCTCTCAACACGCGACCACAGTCTGAGTTCGCTGGCAGACTTCTGTGAAGTCCTCTGTGAGGTAGGATCAGGAATGGTTTCCCTCTGTCAATGCTAGAGACTGGAAATGCATGGAAGGCTCTTCTCACTGCTGCTCCTACTTTTATATTCCCCAGTGCTCCCCAAATCAGTTCCAAAGCTGGGTAGGGTTAAGGACTTCCCCCATGGCCTGGATGGCCAGGTTCCCCAGTAAAAATGTGTATTTTGGAGGCAAATTGTCCCCCTCTCACACTCTGGGGTCTTACAGTATTCCCACCGGACTCATGGTATGGACTGCAGCCTGCCACTTCTTTCAAAGGGTCTGTGGTTTCTTTCAGTTATCCTGTCAGGTCCCTTAATTGCTTTTTAGACAAAAGTTCACAGTGTGAATCTCTACCACAATTTTGTCTTTCCAAGTGGGAGAATAATGCTAACAATACCTCCAATCTTTCATCTTG
The DNA here is from genome assembly GCF_009828535.3 of Hylobates moloch. Lineage (NCBI taxonomy): Eukaryota > Metazoa > Chordata > Mammalia > Primates > Hylobatidae > Hylobates > Hylobates moloch. The sequence goes on along the minus strand of NW_026652282.1, from coordinate 102,684,121 downwards.
GGGAATAAAAGTGTTTGGCTAAAATTTTAGTAACTAAAATATCAAAGTGAGCTTGCAGGAAGTCACCTGGTTCGATTAGCTTTCAATCTCTTACCAAAACCATCAATGGCCTTGTGAGGTTCATCAGAATGTCACAACTCCTGGGGCTCTAGAGCATGAATCAAACAAAAGGGGCTTTATTTCTCCAAAATCAGTAAATAATCAGGGTTTGTTTTTTTTACCTCAGTAAAAGCAGAACTGATCTTGTGGGACATGTATTGATTAAATTATCCTCATCCCAAGATCAAATATGTCCCAATCCTACCATACCTTATCATCAACAGATGTCAATTCATCTAGAATCTATGAAGCAGAGATATCTAATCAGAAGTCATGTACTTGAACGAAGTCCTCTGAAGAATAAAACTTGTTGGAGGCATTCTATCACCAAAACTGAAACTTTTCCCCATTCCACTAAGATCAGAAACCAAGCCATTGCTGACTGGTGTATGCTAATCATGATTATCTATCTATGCAATAAGATGTGTTCATGTGTGAATAATAATACTCTTTTTACTTGATACTTTTTAGAAAAATTATAATTCAATGTTTATTTGTATTTTGTCCTTAAACTTTCCTTACTGAGTTCCTACCTTCAAGAAAATAATATTCTATTTTGTCTCAATAAATTTATAAATTAATTGACTGCTGTGCACCCCATAAGGATTCAGTGGATATCGTCAGTGGATAGCACAAAGTCTGAAACACAGTAGGTTTCAGTAAATTTCATCAATTAATGATGCTGGTCATGATACTGTTGGCTAATGAAAGACTAGAAAAATGGAAAGGAGAGATGGCCTACATGAGCTCCAAAATTAGACAAGAAAAATTATCTTTGTACTTCATTTTATAATTATAATTAAATTAACCTAAATCAACGTAAAATTACATAGCATTTTATAGTTTACAAAATAACTTATTACATATTTCATCTTTTTAACAATATTACTAAAATTATTTAAGAGAATTTTTATCATCCCCACTTTACAGATAAGAGAGGTTCAGAAAGAGTCATTCTCTATGACCACATAGTAATGAATTCACGGGAATACACTCCACACTGATGTCTAGATTCACTAAATCCTTACCAAATTCCCAGATTGCATTTTTGCAAAAATTGACAAGCTGATCTCAAAATTCATATGGAATTGCAAGGGACCCAGAATAACATAAATAATCTTGAAAAAGAAGAACAAAATTAAGAACTCGAACTTCCTGATTTCAAATTTCACTACAGAGCTATAGTAATCCAAACAGTGTGGAACTAGCATATATAGATATATAGATATATAGAAATGTACAATAAAATAAAATTGAGAGCTCAGGAATTAAACTTTAGATTTAGAATCAATTTATTTTTGACAAGTTTACCAAGAAAATTCAATGGGAAAACTAGTTTTTTTTTAAACAAATTGTGCTGGGACAACTAGATATCCACATATAAAAGAATGAAGTTGTCAAGCCAAGGAAAAAAAAAAAGAGGAACCAAATAAACAAAATTAGAAATAAAAAAGGAGACATTACAGATGATACCACAGAAATACAAAGGATCATCACAGACTATTATGAACAACTACACACTAACAAACTAGAAAACCTAGAGGAAATGGATAAATTCCTGAAAACATACAACCTACCAAGATTGAATTAGGAAGAAATAGAAAACCTCAACAGATTGATAACAAATCATGAGATTGAACTGATAATAAAAAGTCTCCCAATAAAGAGCAGCCCAGGACTGGGTGGCTTTTCTGTTGAATTTTAACATATTGATAAAGAAGAGCTAACACCAGTTCTTAAACTATTCCAAAAAAATCAAGAAGGAAGAGATTCTTGCTAACTCATTCTATGAGTCCAGATAAAACTTTAAATTAGGTTAAGCTGCTGAAATTTTAGGGCTATTTTTTAGAGAAGCTCAGCCTTAATATCCCTAAATAATACAATGGGAACCTTTGATTGTCTGGTTAGCAGAATTTGATAATTTTTATGCACCATTGACTATTGTGTGTCTCCCATTTTTCCCCTTTTCTAATAAGAAAGTTTACTGAAATTATTACATCCCTGCTCTACCACTGGATATAGAGTGTGGAGGGTTAGGCAGGTAACCTGTATTTCAGTTCAGGAATAAGCACTAGAGAATAGTGCTTATAATTCAGAGATCTCGGTCTTCTAATTTGATACACTATTGATTTGAGTTGCAACTATGGGTTGTTCCCCATGCTGAGAGATGAGTGTATTCTAGGTTTGGGAAGAAACATGAAATTGATATTTGGTGACCAGAAAAGCAGACTGTGGAAGAGACTATCACAGATGTTCACCAATTTCATTTTATCTTCTTGGGAACACAGCCTCCCTTGTATCTTGGTGGGGCCACATGACTATTCCCGGCCAATGTAATGTGGACTGAATTAATAGATATAATTTCCAAGGCTGATTCCAAAAATCTTCTCTGGCATCCTCAGGTCACTCTTTCCCATATCCATGTGAATAGGGATGACATTTGAGATGACAGAGATCTACAATACAATAAGCTCAGGTCCTTGTGTCACTAATTGGAAAAGAGTTATCCATAAATGTGATGTTAGAAAAAAATATGTATTTTATTAATCCACTAAGATTGAGTAATTTACTTGCTCCATCATCTAGCATGAGTAATCATGAGTATGCAAGAACAAATATCACTATTAAGATGGCTCAGAAAACCCTCGGCCTCAAAACGTCACTGAGAGACCATATAGGAGGATTGAGATAAACTTTGACCTCCAGATACCACTAAATTCCCTTGCTAACAGAACCAACTCTTACCCTAATCAACTTACCTGAAGACCAAGTAACAACTTCTGAGACAGTTACATAGAAAATGAATGTCAATTCTTCCTATTTCCTCCCTGTTAAGAGCCCTTAAGGCCACTGAGACCTGTATGTAACTGGAGTTAGATGGCAGAATGTTCAAAGAGACAAACTTCAAGGTTACACCTTGAATTGAAAATATTACATATCAAAATAATTTCAAGACTCTTGGTTATTGCAACAAATTACTGGTGAATAGGTATGAAAATATATTCTGAGGATGAGAGATCAGAAAGAGAACAAAATTTTAAACAAGGTAAATGTAATATTATAGATACGAATGCACTTAACAGAGATTCTGGGTTGCAGGTGCTAATTTAAAGAGCTATATTTCTTTGTGCTTCGTTGGTTGACTAAACTCAATATAGGACTACTCTAAATGAAGTTAAGATGTGAGAAATTCCTGTCTAAAATTTGGAGGAAAAATGCCAATTTTCAGAGAAGTAGGAGCATTGGAATAGAATTATCATGTGTGACATACTAACTTACCTTTTAACTATCCTACGAGAGGATCCAAAAGACTCTTTCTTCCTCATGACATTGAGAAATCCACTGATGAAGGGTGCACCAGCATCTTTGAAAAGTGCTATGACAGGTGTCCTCCTTAGCCTGAAGATGAAGGGAGCAGATGCTGCAACTTAAAATGGCTCCTAATATCAACAAGGGTAATGCTGTCTTAAGCGGCAGATGACAAAAAGCAGTACCTGAAAACTAGAGGCAATGTATGCAAGGTTAATGAAATGAACAAGGTCAAATTTTTAATCATATTGATTTGACCCTTAATGGTCTTTGCTAGAAGAAAACTAATTATTCAGTACCTATGACAAACAGATGGGATGCCCATTAATGTCTTGTTTGACTGGTAAAACTGAAAACAATTCTAACTCTGGTTTAAAAATTCTAACTTGAACCATCAAAATTACGGGTCAAAGCCCCTCATTCAGGTCCCATTCCTAAAGCAAGTTAATAAAGGCATCATCTTTGAATGAAAGGGAGACAGGGAATCCTTGAGGAAACTCTTTGTTATAAAATCACTAGGACTTGTGCCATTATCAGTGTTCCTGTGCCCCAAGGAAAGCAAATTCTGACACTTTTCAGGAATTATGAAATAAAGTTAATATCTGAGAACTCAGAACACTACTGTAGTCCTCTGGTCAAAAAAGAAAATTACAGGCTCAGTTTATAGATAAGACTTTTGTATTCCAGGGATTCTCCAAACCATCTTGTGGTTACCATACAATTTACTGATATGTAGTTGGAATAGACATACTCCACAACAAGCAGAATCCTTATTTGGCTCCCTGACTCAAGGGGTGAGGGATCCTTGGAAAGCCCCTGGGTTCCCTCTCCTACTAAAATAAAAAACTACTTAAGGAAATCAAAGCGGTTAATGGAACCATCAAATATTTAAAGTATGCGCGTCCTTTTCTATCTTCATGTAAATCACCAGTTTGACCTGTGTACAAGACAAAGCCATCTTGGAGCAAAACAATGAATTATTTTAAGCTTAATTAAGTGATGACTCCAACTGTAGCCACAGTTGTAGACTAGTCAGTTTTCTGGAGCAAATCAATATAATTTCCAACACCTGGTATAAAGCTATAGCACTGGTAAATACTTCTTCCCCTATCTCAATAACTGAAGAACAAAATAATGTTAGCTTTCACTTGGTGGGCATAGCACTAAACATTTACCATCTTGTCACAGAGGTATATCAACTCTACAGATTTGTGCCATAATTTTGTCTACATGGACAGTGATCATTTTATCATCCCACAGAACAGTACACTGGTTGATACTAATAAAGACAGCGTAACAGGACCAAGTGAGCAGGAAGTAGTAGCAATTATCTTAGACATCTTCGTCAGACACATGGTTATCAGAATGTAGAATAAATCTCATGAAAATTAGGGAGTCTAAAGCATAGGTAAAGTTACTGGGGATCCAGTGGCTTTGGTAATGTGATTTCGTTGTAAATAATGTGATTTTCCTTCCAAAATGAACAAGTCCCTGCACCTTACTCTCCTAAACTTTAAGAAAGAGGTATAACACTCAATGGGACTTTACATAAATTATGCTTGGGTATGCTGCTCCAATTCATATATCAAGTAGCCTACAAGGCCTCAGACGGAGATCAAAATAATACAAGCATCTCCAGGTATTACAGGCTACAGTGCTTGCAAGCAAATCTGCCCATTGGCCATTATGATACAGTTCATCCAATTCTTGAAGTGTATTAGATTGTATTAAATTTTGTACAAAGTCCAATCCCTTATAAGAACATCACAGTAGAAGCTCCTAAAATTTTAAAGCACAACTATGACTTCTCTAGTAGGTATCAATTCTCCTTCATGGAAACAGATTTTGGCTTACCGGTTGGCCCTGCTAGAGACTCAAAGCCTGACAATGAAAAAATCTTTTAAGCTTTGTTTTCTTCACAAATTACATACACCCAAAAAGTATTCTATTGTCAAGTAGAAGTGGTTTTGCGGGATTGCCTTAAAGGCACATGTAAATTGCTTGAGCAGCAGCAGGTGGCTTACAATGCCAGTGTGCCTACCTTTATCACACTACCATCACTCCTTCTACCCAAACCTATGGACAATTCCTTAAGAAAAATCAAGCCGCATTTTTAGGTAACTCCACACAATATGCTGGCCCCTTCTTGAAGTGTGCCTCAACATTTCAGTCCTACTCAATGGTGGCCATGAAGAACAATGAAGAAAGAAACTTCTCCCCATGGACATAACTTTAGCAGCATTATTGTTATCCACTCTGCCTGTAAGGAGAGATGATCTGAGAAATTGATTTATATTAATTCTTGAGCAGCAGAAAATGGTTTGGTCATATTGTCTGGGACTTTGTCATATTATCTGAGACTGAAAGATTCGTAGACAAAGAAGTCTGGTGAAGTATGTAAACTGGCATTTTATGATTGGCAAAGAATGTGAATATTTCTGTGTCCTTTACTAATAATCACCCAAATTCCCCTCTTTATGCAAAGAATTTCTTAATAATCCTGTGGACAAGATGATAAGTTACAAAGATAACAAACAGCCTCTTTCACTGGACTCTACAATGCTTTCTCAACGAGCTCAAGGATAAAGTGGTCATAGTAGCAGGAATGATGATTCTCTATAGTTTCCGCTTTTGAAATAAGAATGATTTCTGTTGTTGTTCTTGTTTAATCCCTGTGTCCTTTTTCAATGTGGATAATCCTTTCAATTTTCTTTTTTATAGTTTCTGGCTTTGAAGTAAGACTTTACAAACATTCTCCTCACCACAAAATTATTAAAACAGTCACCTAATTTTTCACCTGGTAGATTTCTGATGTTGTTTAGATTTGATTTACCTAATATTTATTTTTTGGTAAGGAGTGAAGTAGAGATACACTTTATTTCTCTCACAATGGCTAACTAGTTGTTTCCAACACCATTTATTGTATACTTTTTCTATTTTCCTGACACTAACAGAAAAACTTCTAGAGCAGCATTTGCCAGCATGTTCTGAGAAACATCATAGGACTGGACACTAATGTCTTTCAAGAAGAGATATTTTCCTAGTTAAAAACATTTGGAAAACACAGAACAACTAAATTAACCGTTTAAATTTTGGACTTCTCAGATGCTATATAACCCTATTCTCATTGAGCCTTTAAAAGGCCAAGTAATCTATAGAAAATAATCTGAGGAACATTGCTTTAGAGATTTACTTTGAAAACATGTATTTTTGTTATTGTTGTTTTCTATATATGGCTATACTTTTACATAAAAATATTTTTAATTATATTTCATTAACTTTTATATAAAAATGTTTTATTTTTAACATTCATTGAAATAATCACATAATTTTCTTCATTTAAACCTATTAATATTATGACATAGGCTATACATTTCCTAACATGGAAAAAGTAGTTGCTTTTCTAGAATGAATTCCACTGGATCATGGTGCATTACTTTTTCACACTGGTAACATAAATTGAGTGAAATTTAATTGTGTGTATGTGTCTGCGTGTGAAAGGGAGAGATCAGGAGAAGGACAAAGAGTGGTTCCTAGTTTTAGGAAGTTTTCCTTCTTTCTTTAGGCCTTAGAACTGTTTAAAAAATGCAGAAATTACCAATTTGTTGATATTCTGAAATACACATGCATGCATACACACACCTACACACACACACATATGAACTGAATCTTGCATTTGTTTTTGTTATATTCTAATTGGAAATGAGAAAAAAGATGACAAATAAGCTAGAGTAATTGATAAACCACTTTTCTGACATCTATGGAAAAGCAAAAGCCTCCCCCCACTCCAATCTTCTGCTCTTCTATCCTACCCGTCCCAAGGAGTAAACATTGCTAAAAGATAAGGTAAATATTTCCAGATTTTCTCTATATGTGGTAGCTAGTTTCCAAAGATGTGCCCTATTAATAAACCATACTTCCCACTACACACACTCTTTTGTAATCCCTATTCCTTGAACCTGGACTAGTCCTATGGCTTGAATTTGACCAATAGACTATAAGAAAAATGATGCTGTATGATTTTGAGGCCAGATCAGAAGCCAGAAGCCTTACAGCTTCCACTTGGATATCTTAGGATGCTTGATTTTGTGCACTCCATCTCAGAACCCAGCCACCATTCTATGGAGAAGTCCAAGCTGCATAGAATGGCCATATGTAGGCCATCTCCAACTAAGCTCCCAATGGACAGTCACCATCAACCACCAGACACGTAATTGAACTATTGGATTTCTAAGGCCAAGTCAAGACTTCAGATCATTCCAACTCCAGCCATCACTGACAACAAACATATGTGAGAAGTTCAAATAAATACTACCCTGATGATAGCAAATGACCCACAGAAACGTGAAAATAGTTTTAAGCCATTAAATTTAGAAGTGGTTGGTTACTTGGTAACTGATAACCAAATTACTACATAGACTATATGTGGAGGCAGATTTGCATGTAGGTACACACTTTTCATGCATGTGTAGAGGGTACACGACTGAGTTTTGTTCTATATCCAGCTCAGCAACTTTTTATATTAATACGTCATAGACATATTTTCAAGACTTCCTCACATGGCCTGTGCCTCCATCTCTATGTTCTTTTTCAGTCCCTTAGAAGGACACTGGTCACTTGACTCAGGGCCCATTCTCATCCAGAATGATCTCTTCTGAAGATCCTTACTCATAGTTACATTTGCAAAGACCCTTATTCCAAATAAGGTCACTATTTGAGGTTCTAGTGGACATGTTTTGAGGAGGACACTATTCTACCCACTAAAAATTGTGATTCTTTAAAATACATTTTTATGTTGTCAATATTTCCAAATTTGTAAAAAAAGATATTTGCTTCATAGACTTTTCATTTGGCTATAATTGGGAAAATAAATCCAACATCACTAATACTTTCAAACTGAGTTCCTGCCTACTCTGCTTTACAGAATCTGAAAAAGCATATGGCCCAGTCTAATCTCTCTGAAGTGCCAAATGTCACAGAATATTTAATGTATAAAAGACAATATACCTACCTTTATTAGCCCAAGATGCTTCCATCTATTTGGCTCTTGATAAGATGTCAAAGCAGCCATACCCTTGCATTCCTTTGGAAATGCTAGAGTTAAATAATACTCCACGTATCAGCACTGAGTTTTGACATTCTGTGAGTGCTTTCCTTTATGCCTATTGGTGGACAAGGCAGACTACAATTATATTCACTATTTATAATAAATTCCTATTATCCTTTAGTTCTCTCTTGCCTAACCCCCTCGAAATCAGTATCACTAAAAGGGTACTCTAAAGCAGCATTCCCCAGTATTTTTGACATCAGAGACGGGATCCGTGAAAGATAATTTTTCTACAGATGGGGGAAGGAATGATTTCGGGATAAAACTGTTCCACCTCAATCATCAGGCATTAGATTCTCATAAGGAGTGAGTAACCTAGATCCCTCACATGTGCGGTTCACAATAGGATTCATTCTCCTATGAGAATCTAATGCTGCTGCTGCTCTGACAGGAGGCGCAGCTCAGGCAGTAATGCTCACCTGCTGCTCACCTCCTGCTCTGTGGCCTGGTTCCTAACAGGCCACAGACTGGTACCGTCCGCGGCTCAGGGGCTGGAGACCCCTGGACTAGAGCACAGTTAAGTTCTCTGCTTTACACTCCCACATTGCATCTCACTGAGGCAAGTGGAATTTTTTTAAAAATATACAAAAAGAACAAAAATGAAAAAACAAAAACAGCCAATTTATCTCAACAGAGTTCTAGTTCTAACACCAATATTTTCTGAAAAGCCTAAGACATTTATAATTGTTTTTTTATTTGCTTATAGCGACCATCCTCTGCCTTAATTACCAAAATTCAAAAACATTTCCATTGTAAATTATCTCAATAGTTGTACAAATGGTGAAGTCTGAAATCAAGAGTCATAGATGAGAAATTTTGATATAATTGAATGTGAAGCATTTCATCTGAGGAAAATAGCTTTACTTTAACAAACACAAATTTAATAGCACAGGATATTTTGAATTGCAAAAAGCAATCATTACAAGTATATGCAAAATTAGTTACATTTTGTCAACATTCTGTAACTTCTTTTCATTCAAAAGAATTTTTTTCGTTTATTTTTTGGTCTATGTAATGTAATTTACATTCAGAAAGCTGATTCCAGTGCAATGTCAACAGCTTAATGGTTGGTTATGTTACAACCATCATCCAAACACAAGTGTAGTGTACAGAAGAAAAACGGCAAACGAAAGTTATAAGAGAAAAAGCAAACTAGATAAAATATAAAATTGGTTTACATTTTGGAAAGGGAGCATCGGTAGCAAATCACACACACACACACACACACACACACACGCACAGGAAAATGAAATCAATAGATAACTAGTGGCAGGTTTCCTTTCTAAAGCAACGTGATTTAATCTCTAGGAATTCTGGCAATACCGACATGGTAGAGAGTTGAGTTTCCACACAGTTTGAGACTTACTATCTTACACATTTTGGAATTGTCCATTGGATCACCTGGTAAGTGTTTAATTTGATTCCAGGTAAGTATAATTATAGCAGGGCTTCTAGTCTACATAACTCTAGGCAGATTAGAGTTCAGACTTTATAGCCAAATGATAACATTTTTAAATAAATATTTTTATGCTTCTGCTATATTGATCACAAGTTATACAAAACAATTTCAAAGCCCAGAATATATCCATGAACTATATTCATGTTTCTTTCCTAGACCAATTCTAAAACAGATTTTTTATTTGAAAGACCAAGAATTATTCTCAAATTTAACATTCTTAGGTGTTGGTAAAAGGAATAAGTTTTCTTAAATATGCCAAATTCTCTTAATGTAGGGTGAGGTAAATTTCGATTCTAAAATTGCATTAGTTCTAACTATTTAAAACAACTTATCAGGTGTTACACCTCAAATCACATAAGACAGATACCACTCTGACATCTGATCATTTTAAGCTATGGTAAGAACAACGTACCATGCCGACGACCCAGAAAAAGTCATAGCACCTGGATTTTTTGTTTTTATTATTTAGTTCTGTTTGTGATATCCTCTGCCCCTCCCCCGCAAAAAAAAGAATTTTTTTAAAAAGAGGGAAAGAGAAGAAGTTAACTGCACACAAAGGAGGCAAGAATCCAGAAAGAGGCTATAGCAAAAATAAATAATTAAAAACCTTTTTTGTTCAAATATCTGTTAGTCATTTTGGCATAGTATCCAAAGAACATCACCTTGCATGTCTATAATTTTACAATTGTATTTACCTTAATTTTATAATGGAACCTTCCAACAAATCTTAAGATAGCCAGGAAACACCAGAAAGACCTCACTAAGTTTTTATAAGCAGAGCTATATTCCATTGTTCTGACTACATTTCAGTCCATTTTGTCATGTTTACATAGGCTTAGTTATAGGCTGTTTTTTTTTAATTTTTAATTTTTATTTTTTTTCTAAACCAAGTAATTCTTTTTATTAATAGCTTTATGTAGATAAAATTCACATAACAGACAAGTCCCTAATTTAAAAGTGTGCAATTTAAGGGATTTTAGTATCTTCACAGAGTTGTGCGTTCATAACCACTACCTAATTTTAGAAAATTATCACCCCTAAAAGAAACCTCATTAGAAATCCAATTTTCATTCTACCCCCATGCCCAGCTGTAAGCAACAGATTTGCCTATTCTGGATATTCTGTGTAATTGAAATCACACAATATGTGGTCTATTGTGACTCACTTCTTTCATTTAGCATAATGTTTTCTTTTTTAAAAAATTTTAAAAATAGATTTAGTGTTACAAATATAGTTGTGTCATATGGATATACTGTGTAGTGGTGAAGTCTGGGCTTTTAGTATACCCATTACCCAAAGAGTGTACATCATACCCAAATCTTTCATCCCCCTCACACCCTCCCACCTTTTGGAGTCTTCAGTGTCTATTATTGCACTTTGTATGTTTGTATGTTTCTGTGTACCCACTGTTTAGCTCCTGCTTAAGTGAGAACATGTTGTCCTTTACTTTTTTACTTTCTGTTTCTGATTCATTTCACTAATGATAATGGACTCCAGTTCCATCCATGTTGCCACAAAAGACATGATTTCATTTTTATGGCTGAGCAGTATTCCATGATGTGTGTGTGTGTGAGAATATATGTATATATAATCCCATTTTCAATCCAATTAGCTCTTGATGGACACTTAGATTGATTCCATGACTTTGCTACTGTGAATAGAGCTGCAATAAACATACCAGTGCAAGTGTCTTCCTAATAAAATGATTTCTTTTCCTTTGGGTAGATACCCAATAGTGGGATTACTGAAGGGAAGGATAGTTCTATTTTTAGTTATTTGAAAAATCTGTGTACTGTTTGCCATAGAGGTTGTACTAATTTACATCCCCACCAACCATGTATAAGCATTCCCTTTTCTCCATGTCCTTGCCAACATCTGTTTTTTTATTTTTATTTATTATTTTTTACTTTTTAGTAATAGCCATTCTGATTGGTATAAGATGGTATCTCATTATGGCTTTAATTTGTATTTCTCTAATAATTAGTGATGTTGAGCAGTGTTTCATCTGTTGGCCACATGCATGTCTTCTTTTGAAAAATATCTGTTCGTGTCTTTTGCCGATTTTTTAACGGACTTGTTTTCTTGTTGAATTATTTGAATTCTTTGTAGATTCTCTATGTTAGACCTTTGTCAGACGCATTGTTTGCAAATATTTCCTCCTATTCCATAGATTTTCTGTTTACTCTGTTTATTATTTCTTTTGCTCTGCAGAAGCTCTTTAATTAAGTCCCATTTTTCTATTTTTGTTTTTGTTGTGTTACCTTTTGAGGATGTAGATATAAATTTATTTGCCTACATCAATGTCCAGAAGAGTTTTTCCCAATGTTTCTTCTAGGATTTTTATAGTTTCAGGTCTTATATTTAACACATTAATCCATCTTGAATTTCTGTACATGGTGATAGACAGGGGTATAGTTTCATTCTTTGCATATAGCTATCCAATTTTCCCAGCACCATTTATTAAATGATGTGTCCTTTCTCTAGTGCATATTCTTGTCAACTTTTGAGTTGGCTACAGGTATATGGCTTTATTTTTGGGTTTTCTGTTCTGATCCATTGATCTATGTGTCTATTTTTATATACAGGTTGTTTTTAAATAAATTATCCTGATAAAAGTTGTGGTTATCTGTCCTGCCCATTTATGCCACAAGATACACATGACAGACAGGCCACAGATAAAATATCTGAATTCCTCTGCACTGTCTGTTATGACTAGATCTGGTAAAATTTTAAAACATCTTTCCCCTATCTTTACAGGTCTGTTTCTGCAGAACTCAACATGAAAAATAAAAAGAAGATATTGATTAAGCTCCTGGGAGAATTACACTGATTGTGCACAGATTAGATGCAAAACATAATTCATTTTACAGTATTCCAAACTCCAAAGGCAATTTCATCATCATTATTTTCCAAACAATTTTTGTTTCAAGGCAGTCCTAGAGAACATTTGGTCACTAGATCATTATAGCACAGCCAGACACTGGACTCCTGAAAAACAGTCAGAAATAAGGAATACCTTCAAATGTTGAGCAGGCACTTGCACTTTACCAAAGAATGGCATCGGTAAAAACAAATTACCATTTTTCCTGTATCTTGAACATGGGTTCTAGCTTGGATGCCACATTTTTTTTCTTGGGAATGCTTTTTAGGCCTTCCCAACTCTATTTTTCTCAGTGTCTTAGGGGATCCTCCACTAGATTTCCAGGCCATCTTCTGTTTTTTTTTTTCCATAGTAGTAATTACTATTATTCGTAAGAATTTTTCTAAAGGTATTAAATAGAAGCTGGGCTGAAGGTGGCTATGTCTGTCTTATTCCTCATTATCTCCAGCATTTGATGTGATTTTTAACACATACTAGGCACTGAATAAGTATTTATCACAGGAGTGAACAAGCAAATGACTGAATTAATGTGCCTGGTTTCCAATACTTTTAATGAAATATCTTTGTTAATTTTTACCCGAGAGCCTTTTTGAAACCATTATTACATGCTAAACATGATTTGGCATTATTCAGGGCTGCATAAAGAAAGGAACTGGCATTTACTGGTTACCACCTACATGCCAAACATGATGCAATGCCATTTACTGGAGAAATTTAATTTATACTAATCCTTATACCACCTCTGCTAGGTAATTATTTTTATTTTATAGATGGAAAATCTAATGAGAAATACAAGAAGTTTTGTGTATTTTATCTGATTCTACAATTAATTTGCTGTTTTTCTACCTGTGCAATTAAAATGGCAATAATGGAATTTAGTTGTCTTCAAAAAATGAAGAGAGGTACATTAGAAAAAGAATATATTAATATATATAATAATTGTGCTGAGCATCCTGCTTAGCACCTTAGATAGATGATGTCCACGCAGTCCTCAAAATGGCCATAGAAAAATATTATCCTCACTTTACAAGTGAAGAAAATAAAGCTCAGAGGATCCAAGTATCATGCCTAAGGTCATATAGCTATTAAGTAAGTGATGAGTCTAAGATTCTAACCCAGGTCAGTCTGATTCTAAAACCTAAGCTAGAATTTACACTATAAACCTATAGCTTTTTAAGGTAAGAATCAATATTTCTGTTATATAAACATAATACATATATTTTGTTTTAATGTTCCAGGGTATATGTACAGGATGTGCAAGTTTGTTACATAGGTAAAAGTGTGCCATGGTGGTTTGCTGCACATATAAACCCATCACGTAGGTATTAAGCCCAGCAAACATTGGCTATTTTTCCTGCTGCTCTCCCTCCAAACTTACCAACAAGCCCTGGTGTGTGTTGTTCCTCTCCGTGTTCATGTGTTCTCATTGTTCAGCTCCCATTTATAAGTGAGAACATGTGGTGTTTGGTTTTCTGTTCCTGCATTAGTTTGCTGAGGATCATGGCTTCCAGCTCCATCCATATCCCTGCAAAGGACATGATCTCATTCCCTTTTATGGCTGCATAGTATTTCATTGTATATATGTACCATTTTTTCTTTACCCAGTCTATCATCCATCAGCATTTGGGTTGATTTCATGTCATTGCTATTGTGAATAGTGCTGCAATGAACATATGCGTGCATGTATCTTTATAATATGATGATTTATATTCCTTTCGGTATATACTCAGGAATGGGATTGCTGGGTCAAATGGTATTTCTGGTTCCACGTCTTTGAGGAATCACCACACTGTCTTCCACAATGGTTGAACTAATTTACATTCCCACCAACAGTGTAAAAGTGTTCCTATTTCTCCACAGCCTCGCCAACATCTGTTGTTTCTTGACTTAATAGCCATTATGACTGGCGTGAGATGGTATCTCATTGTGGTTTTGGTTTGCGTTTTTCTAATAATCAGGGATGTTGAGCTTTTTTTCATATCTGTTGGCCTCCTAAATGTCTTCTTTGAGAAGTGTCTGTTATGTGCTTTGCCCACTTTTAAATGGGGTGTTTTTTTTCTTGTAAGTTTGTTTAAGTTCCTTGTAGACTCTGGATATTAGACCTTTGTCAGATGGACTGATTGCAAAAATTTTCTCCCATTCTATAGGTTGTCTGTTTATGTTGTTGATAGTTTCTTTTGCTGTGCAGAAACTCTTTAGTTGAATTAGGTCCCATTTATGAAGTTTTGCTTTTGTTGCAATTGTTTTTGATATTTTTTGTCCTGAAACTTTTGCCCCTGCCTATGTCCTGAATGGTATTAACTAGATTTTCTTTTAGGGTTTTTAAAGTTTTGGGTTTTCACTTAAGTCTTTAATCCATCTTGAGTTAATTTTTGTGTAAGGTGTAAGGAAGGGGTCCAGTTTCAATTTTCTGCATATGGCTAGCCAGCTTTCCCAGCAACATTTATCAAATAGGGAATCCTTTCCCCATTGCTTGTTTTTGTCAGGTTTGTGGAAGATCAAATGGTTATAGATGTGCAGTCTTACTTCTGAGTTCTCTACTCTGTTCCATTGGTCTATGTGTCTGTTCTTATACCAGTACCATGTTGTTTTGGTTACCGTAGTCTTGTAGTATAGTTTAAAGTTGGGTAGCATGATGCCTCCAGGTTTGTTCTTTTTGCTTAGGATTGTCTTGGATTTGGGGGCTCTTTTTATGGTTCCATGTGAAATTTATAATAGTTTTTTTCTAATTCTATGAAGAATGTCAATGGTAGATTAATGGGAATAGCATTGAATCTATAAATTACTTTGGGCAGTATGGCCATTTTTACTCTATTGATTCTTCCTCTCCATGAGCATGGAATGTTTTTCCATGTGTTTGTGTGCTCTTTGGTTTCCTACAGCAGTGGTCTGCAGTTCTCCTTGAAGAGGTCCTTCACTTCTATTGTTAGCTGTATTCCTAGGTATTTTATTCTCTTTGTAGCAATTGTGAATGGGAGTTAATTCATGATCCAGCTCTCTGCTCGTCTGTTGGTATACACGAATCTTGTGATTTCTGCACATTGATTTTGTATCCTGAGACTTTGCTGAAGTTTCTTATCAGCCTAAGAAGCTTTTGGGCTAACACAGCACATCTTTTAAACAGCCTTGTTGAGATTTAATCTACATACAATTCCTCCATTGTATGTACCCAATGGTTTTTAATATATTCACAGAATTGTTGCAACACAACTAATTTTAGAACATTTTTGTTCCCTCCAAAAGAGACCCTAATCCCATTAACAGTTCCAAGCAGCTTTTAATCCTGTTTTGTGGCATATCATTGTGCCATCATTATCTCTGAGAACAAATGACTTTGTCATGTTTTTAGTGAATGTTTGGAAGAATAATGTTGGCATAAATATTTTTTATACCCTTACTCCTCTATTTCCACCTGCCCTGGATACATATACATCATAAGTCTCTTGTTACTCTCCCGAAGAACGAATAATGTTCAGATAGTAAATCCATATTCTAACACTTTCTTAAACAACTCCTAGTATAACACATGCTGCTGGACCAACAATGTTGATCTTAAAGGACTTGGGAGAAATCCTATTATCCCATCTTAAATCATGGCCCATGTTTGCCCAGTTCATAAGGACATAAACTCTGTTAGTTCTTTGAGACAATAGAATACTAGAAAAGAATGTTTTGATGATGAAAGTTTGGGGCAGGGAAAGTGCAGAGCATTGAATGAAAAAAGAAGACCTTTGGGCAATTGACGAACAAGTCCTGGGTGCTGGGCATATGAAAAGTGAAAAGAAGTGAAGGGGTAGTAAGAGAGCATTAAAGGAACACTGATGACTTCATCGTCCTTAGAGCTGGCACTGGACAGAACTACCAACTAGGAAAAGTAACTTACTTTCACTTTTTGAACGTAGATGATGCACAAATCACATTTTCAGAAACACTGATCTAAAAACATTATCTTGGGAAAGTCACATACTTATTTTTTTCTCTGTATCCACTCAATTAGGGAAAAAAGTATTGATACTGTGATGCAATTAAATAAGTACTACTTACTGTTTATCACATACCTGGAAACTGCAAAAGCACATAAATCGTAGAACAGAACCCACAAGGGAATTGCTTATTCATCAAATGGAGTCTGCTTTCTCAACAGTATTACTGGCAAATCTGCTTAGTTCATAAGCATAATCCTTGGGACAATGTTGATAAATATTTTTGATAAATATTTTTGCTGTAACATTATATGCTTCCTCAACCACCTAAAGTACTGGGAACCACTTAAAGTACTTAAAGTACTGGGAATCTTAAAGTACTTAAAGTACTGGGACTCTTCATAAAGAAACATAGGCCTACGGTTACAAAATTCTCGCAATAACCCATTGAAAGAAAGGAGAGTAACAACTTTTTCATTAACTAAAATCAATAACATACACCACTGCAATTTGCCATTGTTGCAAAAACATATTGCATTCTAATCAAGGAAAGTATAAAAGGTTGTAAGTTCTATAAAGTCACAGAGGTAACCAAAATTAGAGCAGGAAACTAGTCAGTTGAGTGAAATCAATAGAATCATCAAGCTCCAAGTCCTGTGGAGAGGGCTTTAGAGAGGACGTATATGATATACAAGAGAATGAGTAACACCAATCAATAGTGACCACTCTTAGCCTGACAATAGAAGTTATGAAATGTATTCTTCTTGCTGTTTGATACCAAAGTTAATGAATACTGCTTATTTAAGATAAAACTATTAAAAGTGTATGTGCTTTATCAACACAGAAATCTCTCTACAACAGATTGTTGTGGAAGATAAAAGACAAATCTCTCCCTGGAACCTGCTTTTCTTTATCATTCTTTTCCTAAGGGCCTTCTCCTTCTCCTTCTGAACGGTATGTGTTGACAGTCATCTTGAAAAAAAAATCAGTTTGCACAGGGGCTTTTGAAAGTGATGTAAAAGTAAACTTGGATACACGTGAAAAAATACTACTGACCATCATCTGCTGTCCTGCAGTGCATTTCTAAGTTAAAAACTCTAGTTTGAGGGATCTCATCCATTAGTGACATCCCCAATACCACATCTCACAAATCATTAGCATCATTATAATAATTACAATATTTTGAGAAATTACCATTTTTCAGACTCCACAATAGTTGCTTTACATTTGTTACCTCATTAATCCCCCAATACACCTATGGTATAGATGTTAGTCATTTTTCAGATGAAGAAACCAAGATTTACATAAGCTAAATAAATCACCAAGGTTAGTGTATTATTATATTGTTCAATAAATAATATGTATTTATTCATTTATTTTTTCAAACAAAGGGCAGTCCCCAGCACTCAAACCTGGGTTCTAGGGTACAGAATGGTATGAGTGTTATAGCAGGGGAATCCACTTATTCAAGGCAGATCCATTCACACAGCTGCATGTTTATTTCCATGTATACAACAGATAAACAATCAAAAGGAAATTAGGAATTCAAACCAAAGTACAATTATAACTTAGTTTTCTTTTGGCTTAATATTTTCATGCGCTGGTATTGTTCAATTCCAATAGTTTTAGCAAACGTGTACATGGCTATAGGCAGAACTGGTCCAACTGGGCTTTTTATGGATTGTTTTGCTTTTTAAAATTTTTAAGTTTTTATAGAACATTAAATTATTACAGTATTTTTCAAAACATTTTGATGTTCTATAAACAAATCAGATTCTTAGTTTGCTTTAAATCCAAATCTGTATTATCAGTTTTATAGATATGTGGCTACTGGACAGCACCAGGATTAGGATGAGGATAGTGAAGTACCTAAGAAATAAAATTTAAGAAGCACTCATTTAAGAAGCCACAGTTCTGAGAATGAGTGTTCTCTTATGATTTGTGCCCTATGCACCTAACTCACCGCAGTCTATTCCCTGTCCTGCAAATGGGTAATTACAGCTTAAGGTTCCTGGTGACTCTTGGTGACAAACAAAGGAATGTGACCCAAGTTGTTTATTGCTTATAGATAAGCATCACAGCTGTGGATGTTTTCTCTTAATGATCAAAGATAAAAATGTGCTTTGAATATTGAATTAGCAAAGATGTGTTTTCAGGGAGACATTCATGTTCTATTTATTTGGTGTCCCTAAATCTAAAAGAAGTTCGGTGCAGGAAGCCAAGTGTTCAGTTGTCTCTTCAACAGATTTTTTTTCCTCACATGACAATCAGTAAATGTTGGTTGAAGAAAACCTTCAACCTTAGCTTCATGAACAATTAATACCATGTTCCCCCCAACTGAAATAAGTAACTAGTTCACACTAGTCTCAGATCTGTCCCAGGAGATGAATAGTCCCCAACATAATGACATTGGCAAAATTTGATAGCGTTTAGCAATTTCTGCTTATCAGAGCAGAATTAAATCACAAGGTAACTGAATTACAGAGCTCCTTACTCTATCAGAAAATGTTCCCACATGATCTTAGTGAAGGTCAGCAGTGGTTTCTTAAAGGTGCTTGCAGTTCATTAGATGGCAAATCTAGTTTCCCATTTAATTTTCTGCTTTCATGAGTACAGGTATCAAAAGTACTTACAGAAATCAATTTCAGAACAGGAAATTAGGAGAGACTATAAAGCATCCTTGACATTTCTGGGATGCTCATTTATGAACTTATCTTAAAAGGCTGAGCATAGGAAATGAAAGACTCCTTAAAATGTATATATCCAGCTCACAATCATGGTATTAGTAAATACAAACTGTATATGTCATTAAGATAAGTTATCCCAAATAGGCATCTTTTTTTACTTGGGCATGCCCTAGGACATGACCCAGAAGTTATGTACCTGAGATTTTCTAATGTGCTTTAACTTAAATTAGAACAAAAATGCTCAAACAAAATTCATGTCAAAAAGACCTCTCCGGGGGTCATCAAAGCTATTCAAATGGTGGGATAAATTTTAAAATACAAAAAAAATTGAAGTAACTGCAAGTTGCAGGAAATAGTATTTTAAATATAAAGCCTATTTCTTTAATTTTAGATGCTAAAAACCTGCTTCATAGGTTTTTCTGCCATATAGAGTCCAGTGAACATGATTAAATCTTTCTTTAAAGTTCAAAAATTGTCCTGAATTTCAAGATCACTTGAAAGCGATTTTTTTTCACATTACCCAGATTATAGGTGAGAATGGCAATAACATGATGTTTTGGAGTGAAAATAAAAATACAATACATAAAATTAAAATACAATATATTTATTATTTTCATAAAATTAAAACTCTCCTATGAGTTTTTCAGTCATTTTATTTCTCCTGGAGCTAAAAACAATTTCAAAATAAAAGTTAATTCAGTATTAACTTTAGTTGGGTTTCCATTACAGTTTTTAAATAAACAATTTAATTTGAAGTATTCCTGTTACCAGGAAATCTTGAGCAAATAACCTCAATCACAATTACGCAATTGTCTTTTTTTCTGTTTTCTGTGTGTTTTCCTAGGAGTAGAGGAAGTTACTTTCTTTTGAAGAAAATAAAGTATTGAATTCTATCAATTTTAGAACTCAGGAATATTAGGGTTAGAAGGACTCCTAAAGATTATCTAAAGCAACTGCCTCATTTTATAGCCGAATCTGGAGGCCAGGGAGGAAAAATGACAGAAATAGCTGGGACCAATATCAATGGAGGCCAAACTGAAAATTTGCTCTGCTAACTGTTGCAATTATACATATCACTTCCCATATTAAGAAAAAACAAACACATAGAACTCTAAATTAGACAAAAAATAAGATAGGCTACATAGCTCCAGGCTGCAAGATACATGAAACCTTGAGCATTTCCTCTAAGTTATTAATTCTATCACAAAACAAGTTTTTTCCTCACATTTCAATGCTTACATCTGAAGTTATATCATGATTTTGTGGTCATAATAGCCTCATGATAAAATTGCATTTTCTTCATCACATAGAGAAAAACTATAAGCTTGGTAATCTTGGTAATCTTGTTTTTTCTTTGAAATATCTGTTGAGTTTTTAAAATGTATTTACTCCAGAATAAATATGCAGACAGTACAGTTGCCATATACCCTTGGCCACAATTTCCTCTGTTAATAACATCTTGCATAAGTGTGGTACACTTATGATAATGAACTGATACTTTATTATACATTCTTATTAGCTAAGCACCTCATTTACTTTTACATGAGAGCTCCCTCTTTGTTTTGTACAGTTCTCTGGGTTTTAACAAATGCACAAATCAAGCATGCATCATTAGTGTATCATACAGAATACTTTCACCTCCCTAAAAATTCTCCTGTATGCTTCACTTATTTAAATCTCTCTTATCCCCTTGATTCCCTGACAACCACTGATCTTCTTACTATTCCTATAGTATTGCCTTTACCATGTCGTATTGTTGGAATCATACAGTACGTAGCCTTTTCAGAATTGCTTTATTCACTCAGTAAAATTCATTTAAGATCTATCCATCTATGTCTTTCTGTGGCTTAATAGATAATTTCTTTTAGCACTGAATACTATTACATAGTCTGAATGTACCGCTGTTTATCTATTGAAGGACATAGGTTACTTTTAATTTTTGCCAATTATGAATAAAGTTGCTATAAACATTCATGCACAGGTTTTTGTGGGGACATAAGTTTTCAATTGTATAGTGTAAATACCTAGCAGTGCAATTGCTGGATCATATGGTTAAGACTATTTTAGATGTATAGGAAACTGTTGAAATGTCTTTCAAAGTGATCCTATTATTTTGCATTCCCAACAGCAATGGAGGAGGGTTCCTATTGTTCTGGATCCTTGGCAGCATTTGGCGTTATATATATATTTTTTTTATATTTGCCATTCTAATAAATTCTCACTTAACACCATCGATAGGTTCTTCGACACATCAATTTTTTTTTTTTTTTTTTTTTTTTTTTTGAGACGGAGTCTCGCTCTATCGCCCAGGCTGGAGTGCAGTGGCGCAATCTCGGCTCACTGCAAGCTCCGCCTCCCGGGTTCATGCCATTCTCCTGCCTCAGCCTCTCCGAGTAGCTGGGACTACAGGCGCCCGCCACCACGCCCGGCTAATTTTTTGTATTTTTAGTAGAGACGGGGTTTCACCGTGGTCTCGATCTCCCGACCTCGTGATCCGCCCGCCTCGGCCTCCCAAAGTGCTGGGATTACAAGCGTGAGCCACCGTGCCCGGCCATCAATTTTAAGCAAAATAAAGTATACTGAAAACAATTTCACCACAGGCTAACTGATATAAACAATAATTAAGTCCTTATGGCATATTTCTGGCCACAAAAACATCACCAAACTTCTGACTAAGACCAAAAACACTTCTTAAATATTAAAATAAACATGAGCTACACCTACACTTAAGATTAATAAAAACAAGTAAGATAATTATTTATCCAACTTTTGGTAAGTCAGTGAGTGTTGGTTGTCATAGTGGTGGTGGGATAAATAAAGGAATACATGTTTGCAAAGCAAAAATTGTAAGAAGCACCTCCTACCAACATGCAGGTGAAAAATAAACAATAACAATATAGCAGGTCTTACAGTTGCTTACAGAATAAGGTGAGATGCAAACAACATCATGCTGAGGTAGGCTGGAGGTGATTCCTTTGTCTGCCTCCTTTTTGAGGGTGATTCCTTTGTCTGCCTCCTTTTTGAGGTGTCACTGCCACTCCACACTAATCACACTCTCTTTCCATCTGAGTTCTGGCAATGTAAACCCTGATACCAAGTTCCCCTTTCCCAACCCATATAAATACCAAGACCTTTTTACTCCTTGCACGTGAGTTATCGAGTGTTGGACAGAGACATATGTCTTCAGTGCTCAGTTCTTACCTAGTAGTACTTATCCTAAATGTCATCCTGTAGATCTCTCACTCTGGCTCTCAATCCTGCAGGGTCTTACCTCCCTCTCTTTTCATATAACTGCCTTTTCCTTTACTTCCTTTCCTATCATCAGAGAACTCACAGAGATACACACATAACTACTGTGAGGAGCGGCCTCTATCACCTTGTTGATTTTAATTATTATCACCTGTGTTTCATGTTGGTATCATCTTTTGGAATGGTGTAGTTCCACAACATCCCTTGGGCCTGGGTCTAGCTGCATTTGTCTCAGGATCCTATTCTGTCTGTGATAATTGTCAAAATATATTGGCCCTTCTACCTCCACTGTGATTTTATGAAGTAGCTGCAGTTCTGTAAGGAGGTATGTTATCTGAACTCTCATGAATTTTATTCTCCTGTCTTCTATAACTGGAAGGGCAACAAGGTGAGCTTGGAATGTCACCAAGCTGGGGGAAGAGAATAGAGGATAAACGGGAAGGGAGGCTTAATAAGAATGGGTGAGGCTATAAGGTTTGTGCCAGGTAAGGAAAGGAAGGATACTGGGGTGAGGGAATCAATAAAGCAAAGACAAATCTTGGGTAGGATCATCTGATCTTTCTACCACTCCTGAACCTGAGTTTAAAGATGGTCCTCATTGTATTCCTCCCTTTGGTGCTTGTGGCTCACTGTCTCCTAAGTATACTGGACTCTTGTAATTTCTTGATCACCTCAGCTATTTTAAACCCTTCCAGTTGTCTGCCCCAAGAGTCCTGCCCTCCTTGTATATACTAATCCTCAGGACAATGAGAAGCCACACTCTTTCAGCTTTGGTCATCAAGACACTCCCCCCAGCCAATGGTAGTTATGGAGTAATTTCACCTCACAAATTATCACTCCAACATGTCCCTGAAGGTTAGGGATGCTTGGGGTACAATCTGCTTATAGTTGGAAAAAAGGGACATTTCCTCAGTACTCCTAAAAATCTTTCCCAAACTGACGTTTCATTCATTTTCATCTTCCCATGTTCAATTCTGGTGGTACCATAGCAAGGAAAGGATGTTTCCTCCAAACCAGTCCTCATGGCTTGCCCCAACCTGCCTAGTTCATTCTGTCTCCCATCCTTCACCATTTACTAGAGTTTTAGATGCCTTACCTATAATATCTTTAAAATAATGTGGTTGTATTTAAACATCAATTGAGGTATTAATCATCTCAATTTTCTTCAACAAATTTCTCTTACGTGCCTTGAAGACCATTCACTTCCTGGCTACTACCAGGCAACTTTACTATGCTACTGTCTTGTCACAATGTTTACATAGATCATCTCAGTTTTCTTTTTTCCAGCCTGAACTCATTGTCTCAGGTTATCAAGAATCCAGTAGGAAAACGCTGTATTTTCTATCCTGGTCTCATTTCAAATCTGAGGGGTCATGTTCATCTCGGTAGGTATAGTACCCAGACACGGTTTTTACTAGTCTGGAGGGAAGAGCCAATATTTATTGGATGGAATTTGTGCTGGTATTTATATGCCAGAGGCTACTACCTAAGACTAATACATTCTCCCAGTGAAGGAGTTGGCTTTACTAGAGCCATGCCTCACATGAAGAGCTTTTGTCAATGTATGTCAGCACCAAACAGACACTTTTCTAATCTTATTTTACTGCTGGTGCTACTTGCGTGCTACCTCCCTTCTCTCTCTTGAGGCCTTCTGGAGAAAGGAAACTCATCTCATAATGAGAAACACTGGTAGAATTCATTTATATAAGCAGTAATAACAAGCTTCCAGCTTCTTACAGGAGATAAATCCTTCAACATCATGTTCTCTCCAATTAGTTCAATAGGTAGGGAGCCCCTTATTCAGGTTTTTGGCTATAGAGCAAAGAATAATGGAGTTAGCCGTAGGTCCTATAATAACCGTAAACTGACTAGTAGGTTCATTTAACTTGTGGGCCTTACCCGGGCACACAACCTTTTGGCCTAACATATCATTTCTATAATTTCCCATGGAGCACTGACTTCCTGATAGCCACTGGTTTCTTAATTAGAATACACATCATCTGTAAATAACTTTTCAGGGAGATTCTCATTTGTGGAGGCAGGTGTAGTTTGTGGGTTATCTCATGTAGTGTACAGAATGGGCCCCAAGATGTT
The DNA here is from genome assembly GCF_009828535.3 of Hylobates moloch. NCBI lineage: Eukaryota > Metazoa > Chordata > Mammalia > Primates > Hylobatidae > Hylobates > Hylobates moloch. The sequence goes on along the minus strand of NW_026652282.1, from coordinate 102,659,313 downwards.
CACATACTAATCCCCAGAACCTGAGAAAATGTTAGGTTACATGACAATAGGAAATTAAGGATGCAAATGAAATTAAGGTTGCTAATCAGCATACTCTAAGATAGGGAGATTATCCTGAATTATCCTAATGGATCCATAACAGTGGAAGAGGGAAGCACAAGAAAGGAGTCAGAGGGAGATACAATGGAAGTCACCTAATGGGAGACTCATCTTTAATAGCTTTAAATATTGACGAAGGGACAATTTGACTTCCTCTTTTCCTAATTGAATACCCTTTATTTCTTTCTCCTGCCTGATTGCCCTGGCCAGAACTTCCAACACTATGTTGAATAGGAGTGGTGAGAAGAGGGCATCCCTGTCTTCTGCCAGTTTTCAAAGGGAATGCTTCCAGTTTTTGCCCATTCAGTATGATATTGACAGTGGGTTTGTCATAAATAGCTCTTATACATGATTGTGTATTTAGAAAACCCCACCGTCTCAGCCCAAAATCTCCTTAAGCTGATAAGCAACTTCAGCAAAGTCTCACGATACAAAATCAATGTGCAAAAATCATAAGCATTCTTATACACCAATAACAGACAGAGAGCCAAATCATGAGTGAACTCCCATTCACTATTGCTTCAAAGAGAATAAAATACCTAAGAATCCAACTTACAAGGGATGTGAAGGACCTCTTCAAGTAGAACTACAAACCACTGCTCAATGAAATAAAAGAGGATACAAACAAATGGAAGAACATTCCCTGCTCATGGATAGGAAGAATCAATATCGTGAAAATGGCCATACTGCCCAAGGTAATTTATAGATTCAATGCCATCTCCATCAAGCTACCAATGACTTTCTTCACAGAATTGGAAAAAACTACTTTAAAGTTCATATGGAACCAAAAAAGGGCCCGCATCGCCAAGACAATCCTAAGCCAAAAGAACAAAGCTGGAGGCATCACGCTGCCTGACTTCAAACTATACTACAAAGCTATAGTAACCAAAAGAGCATGGTACTGGTACCAAAACAGAAATATAGACCAATGAAACAGAGCAGAGCCCTCAGAAATAATACCACACATCTACAACCATCTGATCTTTGACAAACCTGACAAAAACAAGAAATGGGGAAAGGAGTCCCTATTTAACAAATGGTGCTGGGAAAACTGGCTAGCCATATGTAGAAAGCTGAAACTGGATCCCTTCCTTACACCTTATACAAAAATTAATTCAAGATGGATTAAAGACTTAAACGGTAGACCTAAAACCATAAAACCCCTAGAAGAAAACCTAGGCAATACCATTCAGGACATAGGCATGGGCAAGGACTTCATGTCTAAAACACCAAAAGCAATGGCAACAAAAGCCAAAATTGACAAATGGGATCTAATTAAACTAAAGAGCTTCTGCACAGCAAAAGAAACTACCATCAGAGTGAACAGGCAACCTACAGAATGGGAGAAAATTTTTGCAATCTACTCATCTGACAAAGGGATAATATCCAGAATCTACAATGAACAAACAAATTTACAAGAAAAAACCCATCAAAAAGTGAGCAAAGGATATGAAGAGACACTTTTCAAAAGAAGACATTTATGCAGCCAACAGACACATGCAAAAATGCTCATCATCACTGGCCATCAGAGAAATGCAAATCAAAACCACAATGAGATACCATATCACACCAGTTAGAATGGCCATCATTAAAAAGTCAGGAAACAACAGGTGCTGGAGAGGATGTGGAGAAATAGGAACACTTTTACACTGTTGGTGGGACTGTAAACTAGTTCAACCATTGTGGAAGAGAGTGTGGTGATTCCTCAGGGATCTAGAACTAGAAATACCATTTGAGCCAGCCATCCCATTACTGGGTATATACCCAAAGGATTATAAATCATACTGCTATAAAGACATATGCACACGTTATGTTTATTGCGGCACTATTCACAATAGCAAAGACTTGGAACCAACCCAAATGTCCAACAATGATAGACTGGATTAAGAAAATGTGGCACATATACACCATGGAATACTATTGCAGCCATAAAAAAGAATGAGTTCATGTCCTTTGTAGGGACGTGGATGAAGCTGGATACCATCATTCTCAGCAAACTATTGCAAGGACAAAAAAACCAAACACTGCATATTCTCTCATAGGTGGGAACTGAACAATGAGAACACATGGACACAGGAAGGGGAATATCACACACCGGGGCCTGTTGTGGGGTGGGGGGAGTGGGGAGGGATAGCATTAGGAGATACACCTAATGTAAATGACGAGTTAATGGGTGCAGCACACCAACATGGCACATGTATACATATGTAACAAACCTGCACATTGTGCACATGTACCCTAGAACGTAAAGAATAATTCAAAACAAATATTGACGAAGGGGGCTACAAAAAATAAATGTGTCCTCTAGAAGCCTATACTATCAACCCTAAACAACCATTAAAATATTAAAATAAAAAGCTATACCTGACAGCCCCCAAAAAAGAGATAAATTAGAATAACAACAAATATTTAATCTCAAGAGCTTTAAATAAACAGTAAAGGAAAACAATGAATAAATGGAACAAAGATAAAACAAATACCAAAATATTAGATTTGAAATCAATCTTATCAATGAGCACATTGATTGTAAATGGTCTAAATATCTCCAATTAAAGGCAGAGGTTATAACACTGAATTAAAATCAAACACAACTTAACTATATGATGCCTGTTAAGAAATATACTTCAAATACAAAGACAAAGATAATTTAAAAGTAATAGGATGAAAAATACTATGACAACATCCAAAGGAACTAGAAATGGGTCTAATAATATACAGTAGACAATATTAATACAATCTAGATAATATAAAGTAGATTTTAATGCAAAAACTATTATCAGATATAAAGAATGCCACTTCATTGCATAAAGGGGTCAATTTGTCAAAAGGATATAAGACTCATAATAGCTAATAAAACTAATAAATAGAGCTTCAAAATACATGAAACAAAAATTGATAGAACTACAAGAGAAAATAGACAAATACATAATTATGACTGGAGATTTCAATACCATTATTTCAATAGCTGATTGAACAAGTAGGAAACCAGTAAAGACATAAAAGAATTGAAACATAGTATGAATCAAATGACCTAACTGACATTTATAGAACACTTCACCCAGCAACAGCAGGATAATATTTGCTCCAGATAAACACAGAACATTTACCAAGATAGACTATATATTGGAAAGAAATATCAACAAATTTTAAAAGATTCAAATCACATAAAGTATCTTGTATGTCCACAATGGTATTAAATTTTAAAAATGACAGATATGTTGTTTTACTATCATTTTTATTAAGTTCAGAGTACTAAACCTGCTCCTATTTGCAGATGATATGACTGTCTATGTAGAAAATCATGAAGAATCTAAAATGTTTCTAGGCATTATAAGTGAGTTTAGCAAGGCTTCAGGATACAAGGTCAATATATAAAAAAAAAATTTTATTTCTATATACTAGAAATGAATAACTAGAAACCAAAAAATTTTATATATCATTTACAATAGCCTCAAAAATGTGAAATTCTAGGAATAAACCTAAGTAAAATCATTCAGAAATGGTATTCAGGAAACTTATGATATGGTGATAATAGAAATTAAGAAAAAATAAGAATAAATAGACATATCATTTTTATATAACCTAAAGTCTAATACTCAACATATTTAATATGTAAATTCTCTCTAAATTTATATTTTAATGCAATCTCATCAGAGCTTATTTTTTATAGATGTAAACAATCTAATCCAAAATTTTATATGAAACGGCAAAGGAATTAGATTAACCCAAAAATTGTATTTAAAGTGTACAACTTGGTAAGTTTTAACATGCACACCCATGAATCTACCACCAAAATCAATAAAAAAAGATTTTGTACTTAGCCCCCAAATGTTTCTCAGGGCCCCTTGGTAATGTCTTGTTTCCATACCTCTGTGTACCTTCCCCTGGCTCCACTCACAGGCAACCACTGATCTACTTTCTGTCACTATATATTACAGTTGACCATTATACAATGTGGGAGTGAGGAGAACCAACCCTTGTGCAATTGAAAATCTGTATATAACTTTTGATTCCCCAAAATCTTAAGTACTAATAGCCTACTTTTGACTGGAAGCCTTAACAATAATATAAACAGTCAAGTAACACATTGATATGGTTTAGAGTTGTGTCCCTGCCCAAATCTAATGTTGAACTGTAATCTCCAAAGTTGGAGGAGGGGCCTGATGGGAGGTGATTGGCTCATGGGGGTATATTTTCCTCTTGCTATTCTCATTATAGTGAGTTCTCATGAGATCCGTTTGTCTCAACGTGTGGGGCACCTTCCCCTTTTTTCTTTTTCTCCTGCTCCAGCCATGTAAGATGTGCCTCTTTCCTTTTTGCCCTCTGCCATGATTGTAAGTTTCCTGAGTCCTCCCCAGCCACATTACCTGTATGGGCTGTAAAACCATGAGTCAATCAAACCTCTTTTTTTTTTTTTTGTAAATTACTCTCAGGTAGTTCTTTAGAGCAATGCAAGAATGGATTAATACACAAATATTTTATGTTATATGTATTATATCTTGTATTTTTACAATAAAGTAAGCTAGAGAAACAAAAATGTTATTAAGAAATTAATAAGGAAGAAAATATGTATCTCCTATTCATTAAGTGAAAGTGGATCATCAAAGGAGGAAGAGGAGGGATTGTCCTTGCTGTCTCAGGTGTGGCAGAGGTGGAGGAGGTAGAAGGGGAAACACCAGAGGTAAGAGCACTTAGTGTAACTTTTATTGAAACAATCAGCATATAAGTAGACTGATGTAGTTTAAACCTCTTTGGTTCAAGGGTCAATTGTAGTTTGCATTTACTAGTGGTTTACAGAAATCAAATTATAAAACATAAACATTTTTGCCTTGCTTCTTTTACTTAGCATAATTATTTTGACACTCATCCATATTATTGTATATACAGGTATACCTTATTGTACTTTGCTTTATTGTGTTTCACAGGCATTGCATTTTTTAGAAATTGAAGATTTGCATTGAGAAAATCCATTGGCACCATTTTTTAACACCATATTTTCACCTTGTGTCTCTGTGTCAGCACTTATTATCAGTAAAATATTATTTAATGTATGTACATTGTGTTTTTAGACATAACACTATTGTGCATTTACTATACCAAAGTATTGTATAAACATAACTTTTATATGCATTGGGAAACCAAAAAAATTGTATGACTCACTTTATTGGTAATATGTGTCTTATTGCAATGGTGCAGAGCTGAAATTACAATACTTCCAAGACATGACTGTATCAATAGTGCATCCTTTTTTGTTGCTATACAGTATTCCATTGCGCAAATATTCACATTTTACTTATCTATTCACTTGTTGATAGACATTGGGGTTGTTTCAAATATTTTTAAACATTTTTTGGGGTACATAGTATATAGTTATGTGGTACATGAGAAGTCTGGATTAAAGTTATGATGAGCATTCGTGTACAGGTCTCTGTTTAAAAATAAGCATTTTTTTTTTCTTTTCACTAAATAGGAGTGGAATGGTGTGTATTCATATGGAATGTGTGTTTTTATCATTTTAGGAAACTGCTGAACTGTTATCCACAACGGTTGCACCATTTCACATTCCCAACAGCAGTATATGAGTTCTAGTGCCCTAAATCCTTACTAACACGGTCAGCACTAACAGTTTTTATGATTTTAGTCATTTGACTATTTGAGATACCTCATTGTAATTTTAATTTTCATTTCTCTAATGATTAATGATATTGAGCATATTCTGTGTATTTATTTGTCATCTCTATATCTTCTATGGCGATGTGTCAGTTCAGGTATTGTTCCCATTTTTTAATTGGGCTGCCTATTTTCTTATTCATGATTTGTAAGTGTTCTTTATATATTCTAAAAACAAACCCTTTATTAGATATATTTTATAAACATTTTCTTCCATTGTATGGCTTTCCATTTCACGTTCCTAAAGAGACTTCTAAGCAGCAAAACTCTCATTTTCAAGGAAAAGGAACGTTTATATAACAACAACCAGTAGAAGAGATAAAATACAATTTCACAATTATTAAAATGTCATTTCATTTGCAAGATACAAAAGTTCTAAATTTATGTGCACCTGGCCGGGTGCGGTGGCTCACGCCCAAAGTAATCCCAGCACTTTGGGAGGCCGAGGCGGGCGGATCACGAGGTCAGGAGATCGAGACCACGGTGAAACCCTTCTCTACTAAAAATACAAAAAATTAGCCGGGCGTGGTGGCGGGCGCCTGTAGTCCCAGCTACCCGGAGAG